>NC_056732.1:1136483754-1136488754 GCF_019279795.1 Protopterus annectens | reverse complement strand
TGTGTCCTATAACATCTCCATGCAGTAGTGTACCATAGATCTTGGTCATGGGTTCTATACCCACACATGTCAGTTGTGGACATGTGTGTGTGTCTCACTGTCTGTTTTGTGAGCAATGCATTTTGGGTTAATCACTTGCAGGAAATCTGAAATGCCCTACTTTGGTAAACCTGCTGATGTCATCCCTTGTGAAATACACCATTGGGATGAAGTACCCCAGTAATTTCCGTAGCACGTGCTATAACTGCATAATGCTGTAGTGTAATAAACTAGTTAGGTAGGAGTTCTATTCCAAGACATGGCAGGTGTGTGTGTGTTTGACAGTCAGAGCTGTGTGGAGGTGGCTGTGAATGTCTAACCACTGGACATGTTGAGGAGTGGGTTTTGTAGTTTTCCCATATGGTGGCCATTTTATATGTCACAATGTCAACTTCACAAGGTTTACAGATTTCAATCATCCAAGAGACTGGGTTGGCAAGCCATGCCCCTACATCTGGCAAAAGGCCTGGTGAACACAGTAAGCAACCCTACTGCTACCCCGACTACAGTCTGAACCCATGTGTCATACACAAACACACTTGCCTAGAATATTCCGCTATGTTACTTGTACCCTGCCCATTGTTGACAGACAGTAGGCATGGTATGATTGCAGTAGGTCGCAGAGGGCATGGCACTCTGTCCAACAGTACAGTAGGCACATAATTGCGAACAATGCGCCTTCACTATGTTCCCTACTGGACACCTGCAACATATGTGGTGCCATCAAATGTGATCCACAAAGGACATACAATGCCTTACACACTTGTCCTGTATGGACAGATGCCAATGACACCAGGGAATACCTGTATCATGCTATCAATGCAGGTGCAAGGTCAACCTGCTGTCTATTAGCAGGTCCTGCCACACCAGGCCAGTACTGGCACATCTGATGATAACAGTCAGTGTACACAACATGTGCAAGGCAAACCAGGTACACTTAAACATGTCACTGTACATTATTGTGGGATGTGCACATCCCAGGCATTGTCCATGTCAAGGACTATCAAACACAGACATGGCATGCATTGCAAAGCAATGGCCACACACAATGGTAACCAGGATGACAGGACAGGTCATACAATACCCATCTGTGTGGGACATTGCAGATACCACACTCCTGAACCACACTGCAGACCATTGTCAGATGGCCTGATGCCAAGGATTACCCCTCACCCAGCCTTGTACAGCAATCTTGCACAGCCAACCACTACACACCCATGAAGCAATGCATGCATGTTAGTGTTGGCACCTTGTGTCTGCATGTGGGGTATGATGTTTCCAAACACAGTCACACACAGTATAACTCCCATTGGCATACTGACTGATGTCAGACACATTCACATGCCCTAGCCCGTAGTACCTCAGGATATCCCCTGTGGTGCATGTAATACCTGTGCATTACTGCAGTGTGTCAAACTTTGGAGTTAGGAAGTGTATTTGTGAGCCTGCCAAATTGTGCCAATGTGTCTGAGTCCTTAGAGAGTGTGGTTGTGTTGACAATGACATCTGTTCATGTGGACAGCCATGTGTGATGCACCTAATGTATGTCTACTATATCTCTGTTGCAGATGTTGCTCACCAGCACACATATATGTTCTTACAGCAGACCATGTCAGCTATGTGGCACATGGAGTAACTGCATGCACTTGTAATAGTAATGGCTAGTCAGTCATGGGTTTGAATCCCTGTACTGGTAGGTGTGTGACAGAAGATGCTTAGGTTTTAGTCTCCCAGCCCTTTTATGATGTCCTTTGCCTCTGTCTGTCCCTCCCACACACTCTCTGGTGGATGTGGAGATGTACACCTGCTCAGCAGCAGCTTGAGTTTTGTAAGTGATGGTCATGATAAGGTGATGGCCTCTGCACCTATTGCAGTCCTCCTCTTAGTGATTGGATGTGGAACAGCTGTGGCGACATTCCCATAGCCAATTGCATGGAAACACAATACAATATCTAGGAACATCATGTTGGTGTTTGTCCATGACAGTCGCTGTGAGTGGAACCTGGATCTAGTGTTTGGTAAACAGCATCACAGATGAAATTGGGATATCCCTCAAACAACATACCCTGTGGAAAATAGCCTAAAGACAGGAGGGTGATGTGCCAGACATGACTACAGAATGTAAGTGTAGCTATGCTTCATTCAGACTACTGCCGTTTAACAGATTGTGTGTGGTAATGGCTAGTCTGCATGTTTTAATAACTGACAACACAGTGCTCTGTTTGTGAGGAAACCCCCATCTGTAGGGCCATCTGTGGACTGGTTAGTGTGTGGAACCATTTGTTTCTTGTGTTACTCACAGAATACACATCTGTGAACTGCAGAAGCATAGTGTGAGGATTGCAGTCAGCACACAGTGACAGTGAAGAGAGTTACTGACATCACATCCCTGATTGGATATACGTCACATGAAACAGTGGTATGACAGTCACTGTCTGAGGTTATCACCGTGACATGCCAATAATGGGCCACTGTTCATAGCTGCAGTCACAAGTCATCTACGCTTTGGACAGATGTCATTCAGTATATATGCATGTGTTATGCTCTTCCTGCAAATGTATGGCATCTGTTGTCTTGGGTTAATGGTAATATCTATGCATGCTGTTATAAGTAATCCTGAATGCTGTTGAGTATTACTAAGCCTTATCTATGCTAAAACTGCAACACCATAGGCTGTATGGGATTGCAGGTCTCGGCGGAACCACCTGTCCCACTTCAGCTGGCCATGGCACTGGGCAGCAGCACATCTGGGGCCCAGCCTTCGACCTCCACCTCTGTTGGCTCTGCACCACCTTCAGGTGGAACCGCCACTGAGGATGGGGTTTGCCACCCCCCTGGGAGCAGGTCCACACAGGAACTTGTCAGCCATCATACGGTCCAGGCCGTGGTGCATAGGGAGCTCAATAAGGGGTTTTGAGGCCAGCTACACCAGCTCGAGGGCAGAGTGGCACAATTAGAGGGTGAGCCTGCCCCTCCCAGACAGCCCCCAGCACAGCCACCTTTGGGGCTGTGAAGGTGCAGTGGTGGCTGCCAATGGGTGGGGACCTCCGTCCCACTGTTTCCATTTGGGGGCTCATGGCCTTGTGACTGCCAAACACCCCTCCCCATCCAAGGTGTCCCCCCCACATGTGTCATATACCACCCCTGTATGCTGTCTTGTCTGTCATCCTACCCAACCTACCCTCCTCGAGCATACCTACTCTCCTTCCCCAACATCCCATTCTCACCTTACAAAAATGGAAACAAAAGGTCAATCTGTTCCCAGAATGACTTTTGCCCCAGACAAAGCTGTCCATTTCACACACGTGTCCACTGGATACATGTAACCTTTTTAATTTGCATCACAACATACTACTGTTGTCCTCACCCCTCTCTCAGGCACACGATCCTGGTATGCACATGATTCCTAAAGGTTCCAGGTACACATGATGCAGATGACCCCAGTGTACACACGACACTACCGGTCCCTCTAAGGTTACCCCATTTAACTTTTTAATGATGATGGTGTTGCACACAGCACCTTGCAAGAGTAGTGTTCTCACATTATGATTGGACAGGAACTGTTTTGTTAATGTAAATAAAATGCTCAAAGTAATGTATTTAGGCAATGTACAAATGTTTACGTGTATTAATGACACATGTCTGTCTGAGGAAGTCTTGATATTACATAGGACAACACCACTAAATAATACAGGAGTTGCTGGTGTTTTCCTTTTCATTCTTTTTTAATGCTTTGTTGTCACGTAGTTTGTTCTTGATATATATATATATATATATATATATATATATATATATATATATATATATATATATATATATATATCTGTATCTATGTATGTAGATATATCTGGACATAAGCACACACAAATACATCTACATAATGAAATACATTTCCTGTACTGTTGAATGACTGCACGGGATGATATGTTTGTGATAACATCGGGTGTCTGTATATCTATATATATAGCTTTACCAGGAGCTATACCATGAATTTGGACTCCTGAATGCCCCAGTGCTGTGCTCTAAAGTGAGTGCCTTCTCCCTGTCCAGCCATTCTGCCTGCAGAGGGATGCTACAACCAGTTATGAGCCGTATTCCCACTTCTTCGGTTTAAGTAGGGCCAGATTCCCGCACTTTTCCGTAATTGGCTGGTTTTGAAAAGGCTAAGCTATGGGCACACCTGCTTACTTCAGGTTGGCACTTCTTAAAGAGGTGTACCTGTGGGCATATTGTATTGGCTTCCCTACACATTGCTTACAATTACTTAGTTGGGCTGTGCTGCGGTTAGCATTGCTTATTGGTTATCTAGCATTATATTTGCCTTTTGTCAATGACGTCTTACTCATTGCAGGTTATATATGTGTCTGGTGTCTGTCATTCATGTGTGCATACACTGTATGGGGTCCGGGGGACTTTATATCTTTATTATAGTGACACCTCAACTCTATGTTTACTGCAGTACTCCAATTCACATATTTTTGGTCTGTGGCAGGTTATAGCACATTACACTCTACATAGATTTAGTTCACATATTTGATTTGATTTCCCTGTTGTGAGGATTAGTTTGCTGATACCTCCTTTATGTGTATTGCTGTCATGGCGTAGTGGTTTAGTACTTTGACAGTGATGTATAGGGTCCAGAGTTCTAGCCTTGCAGAGGCTGGCCAGAACACGAGCTGTTGGGTACAGAGTGATTAAGGCACTTTAAAGCGGTTGTGAGCAGGTGTGTGTGTGGCTTTGTGAGGAGCTAAGCAATGGTAACCTCCGGATACAGTTTCTTACACTCAGTTTGCCTCTACATTGGTTCACCAGTTGGATACTCGCATACCGGCGCCCAAACAGGCTTACACCCGCTTGCTCCTGCACTTGCAAATGCACTGCATTTGGGGATTGCATCTGACACTCACACCCCTGGGTGGGGGTGAGGACTACAATAATACCTTCTGATGCCTATTACATCG
>NC_056732.1:1136346254-1136478754 GCF_019279795.1 Protopterus annectens | reverse complement strand
TACATGCACAGGCACATACATCTACATAATTATATACATTTCCTATGCTGGACACTGCTTCCACCCATGCAAGCGCACTCAGACTTGCTTACTGATACTTATATATGTTTACTACTGCTTATTTGTGCTTACACCTGCTTACTAGTGCCTTATTCATTATGACACTACCAAACAGCTAGACACAAGACTTTTCTAATCATGCTTAACACACCTCTGTTTTCCCTCCCTTTACTAACTATAGATAACTGCATCTGAAAACACGTCTCCCATTTTAATCATCTCTGCTCCCCTCAGCTCAGTATCCAAGAAAATATAATATTGCCTTTCTTTCATCTAATTTCTTCAAAATGTTATCTCTTTTTACTGAATGATATACTCCTCTAATTTCCAAGACTGAAAGGTCAAGCTCCTGTACCTCTTCCTCCTATTTTTTTACTGCCCCGCCTCCTGATTTCCTACCCCACACAAACTCTCATGGATCAGGTCTGGATAGAGCCTTGAAAGAAAGGTCTACACCTGGGGTTAGAAGCTATAGGTGGTGCTTGAGGTGTGTAGCACTTGAGACTCACATGGTTTCCCCAGTTGCACTTCATCATTCTCATCAACACTCACATCTGCACTGCTTCCTTATCCCATGCTCACTCCAAACTGCAAAGGTAGTAGTCAATTCTTTTTTCCATTACCCCAGTAATTTTTACTCTAAATCTAAGCTTTTCTAATTAAACTAATAAAGAAAGACTGTAAAATGCATTTCCCTATTCCACCTCAGTTTTTCACCTTGGTTAACTCTTCGGAAGTCACCCTACCTTTATACTCTGGGCCTCCCTACCTAACCACTCTAAATATCCATGTCTTTCAATGTTGTATGTTTCTTATTGTCAGACATCTACCTATGTTAGTTTTTATTACTGGCCTTCCATTCTGTTTTATATAACTGGCACCCTTTTGATTTTCCTTTCACCTGTCGTTGTTTCTCTCAGTTTTCTTTGTGGGGTTGTATCTGTTTACATTGCCTTACACACTCCATAGATATCTAGTGATTTCCTGCTATCTCCCCTCCAAGATCGAATTAATACCATTTATAAGTTTATCTACTTGTGTTTGTATGATCTTAAACATGTGCTTTGGATCACCAAACTTAACAGCTTTTAACAAGCAGTCATTTGCCCCTTCTCCAAATTTTGGATTTGAAATCTAAAAATCCAGAAGTCTTAAAGCAAACAGTACCAATATAAAATTTCTGTCCTATGTATCATTATCTTCATTAGTTTTGCACCCCTTTGTTTACATCCCACCTTCTAGCTTCATCATACATAAGACGATGCTACAGCTTATTTAAATTCTTTTTTCTGTTGCATAGCCACATACATGTTTATAATTTCTTCTCTTACAGTTTCTATACCAGACATTCTTTAACATAGAAATACCACTGTGACTTATAATAATGGATTGAAATGTTCATATTTATTTATTTTTTTCTTTATTTATGTGACATTTGTTGAGCAGGATAATCTGACTGATCTAGTGCCCCTTTTCAGTGGAGGCCCAGGGAGAAAAGTTCCACAGTACAATTAAACAAGAAAAGAATTACAATAATGAAGTAAAATATGATAAAATATATGCAATAAGATAAATTAAGTGAATGTCTTTTCCAGCTGAAGTATGAAAAATCATCAAAAGAGACTTTTAGACTAAGCAATAAGTATTGAAGCAGGCAGTAACAAAAACTGGCAAAAATGTCTTAGGATTGTCCTCAGTGGACAACTGTGCAATTCAAAGTAGTTTGTATTATAAGCTATCGTGTGTGTATATATATTTACTATAGAAAGCTAATTGTGAGGAGGACACTGGCATGGCCGGCCTTAGTCATAGGCGAACTAGGCCGCGAATGCGTAGGGCACAGTGCAGGCCGGCATCGTAAAGGGCGCAATTTGTGTGTATTTATTTATTTTAATTAATTTACTTTTCTTAATAAGAAAAGTAAATTAATTAAAATAAATAAACCATAGGATGAGACCGGGATATAAATAACATTGCTATGTCCGCACAGGCATCATTGTGAACATGGAAAAGGAGTATAAGATCGATTCTGAGGGAGCGTGGTTTGATATCTATATGGTATGTATATCCTTAAGACTTAGTTGTCTCAGTACTTTTCTTTTTCTATATAGAAGTTCTGTCTTCTGAGGCCGTTTTCCTCTCCAGGTGCATGTACATTGGACATTCGTACGAAGGGATTTTTTTTTTTAAATATATATTGTTTGGAGTACTGGTAGTGAAATGCGCTTGCGTAGTGAAACTACCTGGAGCTCAGTGGCAGTACAGCTGTAGCACCTGTTTTGACAAAGTACATTTTCATATGAGAATATGCTGCAGTCAACAAGGAAAACTACGCAGATTGTTTGCTTCGATTTGAAGTTTCAATTTTACATATATTGTGCTGTTTTTGGGAAGGGGTCTAACATATCAGGCATATCAAATTGGTGTGCAAGTGTTCTATAATGTCATTCTATTTCTTTATGTAGCTATTTTAAATATCATATTGCATGTCATAATGCCAATTTGCACATTGTCTGTTGCTACACTTGGAAGTTATACGTAACAATTGTTCTTGGTAAAAGTAATTATTTATGACCATAATGTAAAAGTTGTTCCGGCTTATAAACACTATGGTATGTACTGCAGATGTTGAATTTAAGTTTCACATGGGTAACTCTAGGGTGCTGCAAGTGTTACTCAACAACTGCTTAATGAAAAGGGGGTTAAGAAAATGAGACAAAATGATCAGTATTTAACCTCAGAACTGATGTCATAAGATCTGCAGGAGGGAAGTGGATTCAGGAGCCACCATTCTTGCTCACAGAGAGTGACCTTAACCTGGTTGCAATAATTGCTTCCTCTGACCCTGAAACAGTTGAGCAAATATCTGCCTTATCCTTTCCCTTTGTGTTATGCCAGCTCCAGCAGGTGCCTAAGTTACTGACTGAATTCTGGTCACCTGGGTCATAGTCAGGATTTTATCCCTTTATGCCAGTAGAGATAGCTAACATTTCTTTTCTTTGTTTTTACTCTATAGAAATTGCCCAGCACTGGCTCCTCTTGTTCCTGTTGGCTCTTTTGTTCTTTTTTGGGGGTGAGAGTGAGGTGTCCCATATACTGGATAAGTTCCCTGTAGTCTGGGTGAGAATGAGGTGTCCAGTATACTGGATAAGTTCCCTGCAGTCTGTTTGTTCCTATCTGGAGAACTTTACCAGCAATTTTTTTCCTGGAAGTTGAGAGTCAGGAATTTGGGAAAGGGTTAAATGCCAGTCCCGTAGCAGTGCCATTCCTGCCTTAACATCTCCCTGTTAGATTTTTTTTTTTGGATTCTGCAATAGCTGCCTGGTTGGGAAGAGATGTGAGTGCTTCAATACATGCCTTCCCCCTTTACTCAATGGTGCTCTTACCACTGCAATGGCTCAAGTTTTCCAGACCATTTCCACAAGTAATCACCCACCTACCATTAGGTGTCACTAAAATGTGGGGCCTACACAACACCCCCTAGAGCATGAGCTGATGTTTGCTGCTCATATCCACCCTCCCACCTAGTTCCTGTTGTAGCCATGCCAGTAGTCAGATGTGGGTCACCTTGTCATAGTCATGACTTCATCCTTCTGCTCAGTAGTGCCAGAGCCAGCGTTATTAGATTTGGAGTAACTCACTTCTTGTTCACTCTTATAATTGCAATCTCTAGCTCAAATGGGACATTCTTGGATCGGCCCATAACCACAATTAAAAAGCTGAATAAAATAAATTTACCCATTACTTGAAAATGAGGCAGCCCCCAAGAAAATGTTTGCAGCATACATTGTGTACAAAATGGGGAAAGTTGTGGTCTTGCCAGAGGTATCAAGAACTTAGGACTGCAGCTGACCTCTACAACTAGAGAACAAGTGCTAGTAAGTGAGCCAAATTTGGTACCAAAAAGAAAGCAAACTAAGTATGTACATTGTATCTCAAAATGTCGAGACCTTGAAAGCACTAGATGGACAAACGCAATTGAGAGCAAGAGTATGAAACCTAGCTTATAACTTAATGTGGACTTGTGTATCATCTAGATAGCCTCCTGCTGTTTTGCTGAATGTCAATATTTTAGGTTCATAGGTTAGTACTAGGCTAACTGCCCTTATGAGCTATTTTAAGCCTAGCCAATTATCCCTTGTGAGACTAAAACTCTGCATTTTTTGTTTGTAAGGTAAACACCTTAACCATTAGACCAACCTCCCAACCCCCTACTTTATCATATGTAAATGACTTGGTCGATAATATCCCTTTACAGGAAGAATCCTTCCATTGTGTTGTTTGCACTAACATTAGGAATTATCAATATGATTTTTGAGTTTACTGTCAGAGGCAGTAGAAAAAACACCAAAGATGCAAGTGCCAAAACTCCATGAAACCTCACAGTTAAGTAAGGATTCCATTTCTGTTTAAATGAGTTACCTTACACCATCCATTCACTGATGGAAGGCATTTGCTACTTCATTAACCTTGAATGGTGGATTTGTATGCCTGATACAATCTTTATACTGGGTCCATGTTGTCCCTTTTCAGGGACATACAGAAAGTACAATACACGAAACACAACACTGAAAACTTCAGTGTGCACAGTGAAAATGCTGAAGAAAGTAACTACAAGTCAGTCACATCTGGAGCATTTCTCCCCGGGCCTCCGCTGAAAACAGGCTCTGTGGAACCTAGTCGGACATTCCCGGTCAACAAATGTTAAATAAAATAAAATAAAAATTAAAAAGTGAAGAGCAGTTTAGATAGTAGTTGGGGAAAAATGAAAATTCTGGCCACCTATGAGAAACAGTCAACAACAAAAAAAAAATCATAGTAGCTTAGGTAATGTATTAAATAAGGTAATGCGATGTGTCAGATGTTAACAGCCAACATTTGCAGTAGAGCTCAAAGATTAGGTCCCCTCTATTAAATCATATGATGCAAAACGACCTGCATTGCTGAGAACAAACAATTCCATGTAGTAGTGGTGGAAGCCAGTATCATTTTGCAGTAGAGCTCATAAATTATGTGTCCTAGTTAACATTTATTATGTCTGGCACAAGCACTGCAGAGTAAACCAATAAAATGGTTCATAGGTAATTACAAGGCTGCTGATCTGCAAGGATCAGAAGAAGCCTAGCCTTTCCTAGCTACATATGGGATACTACTGCCTTGCTTATAGCTGTCTTTTGGCTTATGGATGGCTTTGCAAATCAGAATGCCTAAGGATCCTAGCTAAATCAGGCATTTCCCATAAAATTGTCCATTTCCCTTGTAAAATAAAGTAAGTCCAAAATGTATAACATTCTCAGCGTGACTTTGTAAACTATTCCATTGGAAAGCTGATATGATAATATCTAATCAGCCGGAAATACCACTGATAAATCAATGCTAGATCAGACTAAGTTGAAAAGACAGTGTTACAGATGTTCTTTCATGTTGTTAAAAGTTATTTCATTTCTTTCAGTTAACAAGGAGCCAAGTGGAACTTGTATTACTCTAAGGTTAATTATTTAAGTAATAGTTTAAGGTTAGGCCAGGATCTTCATGTTCTTTGTGTATTCAGTGATTGTTTGAACTACAAAAGATGTGTGTGTGCGAGATATATATCATGCACTAAAGATATACATGCATGCACAGTTGTAAGTTAACAGAGATATCTCTTCCAGTTTTTTTTACAGACTTGCTGTAGTATTTCTTAAGTCTATGCTTCTGTTGTCAGTAAAGATGGGGACATTTTGCATAGATTTCTTTGATTGGAAGGAAGTTTAGGAAATGGGTAGTTTTGGCATTATTGGTTCATACATTTTGTTTCATTGCTTACTGGAAAAATGTTCAAAACTACAAATTTAAAACATACTCTAACAAGTGTAAATGTTTCTATGTACAGCTAGCTGTTTTTTGTTTATGAAATTGCGCACTGTGTTGTAAAATCTGAAAGCAGTGTTAGTATCATAATTGCCTTTGGTGCAGAGGGCTGTAGATTCTACTCCCACACCATGTAGATGGCATGCTGATATTGCATTGCCCATATGATTGTTGATTATTTGGTGCATTTTAAGGCTATAGGGGTTCTACACTCCTGACTATGTCCTTTGTATGAGATGCCTAGCGACTATGAACTTGTTGGTCATTTCCTATTGCAATATTACCAACTTACCAATTTTTTAATGCAATATAGGCAATTACTTCTTCAAGGAAAGCAGGCACTGAATTTGTAGATAAAACATTGATATGTGAAGTTGTTTTGCCGGTAGCAACCTCTTCATTAGGTACGGATTTCTTTAATGTGGAATTCAGATGATTTTACATCTGCAGAGATTGTGAGTATGGAGTAATATTTGTGGATTATAATGAGAGAAGTCTTGAGTGGCCTTTTATGGTTGAAAATTTCTGAAATGGGTAGTTATTGGTTCATACATTTTGTTTCATTGCTTATTAAAAGAATGTTTAAAACTACAAATTTAAAACACTTTCTAACAAGTGGTGCTGTATTATACAAGGAATATAATTCAATGCAATCAGGAAGGTGAATCAGAGAACAAATACAAGGATGCATGGCCCTAAAAAATGTGTGCAAGGAGTCTGTTTTGAAAACAGCCCAAAGGTAAACTTAATTCTTCACTGGCCAGATACATTTTCTATGAATGTGGGTTTTCATGCCGTTTCAATGAATATGAATTTTCCCATTTCAATGAATGTGAGTTTCAAGGGCAGAGAAGTTTATTGCTTATGCTAAGTCTGTTTTTATTGCGAGACTGTATTGTTTAGCAAATGGCTACCTGTGTTTGTGCTATTTTATTTCAATATCTGTAATGACTGTAGAAGCAAATAAGAGAACAGTATGCATGGTAACTGGTGAGAAATAACCAAATAATGGAAAACTGGAATGGCTGAAGAGGGGGCTGCTGCTGGGAGGAAGGGGTTGCTGCAGGAGTGGCTGCTCTGGGGGGGGGGTTAGTCTATTACCCTGCCTAGGGCCCTATTCGACCATGATCTGGTCTCGTATTTAAAGTAGAAAATACTATGCAGAAATAGTTGTAGTTAAAGATACTTTGTAATGTAGTTATTCTTCCTATGCATTTAAATACTTTAAGGGAATGACAGGAGTGGCTTTCTTGGAGAGTGACCCTGTGGTTGTGACTCAAATAGAGGTGTTTCATGACTGTGGTGTGGGTGGGGCTTAAGGGGCGCCAGAGCACTACTTCACCTAGGGCGCCATTTCGGCTAAGGCCGGCCCTGGACACTGATAGCATGTTTCCAGAACTAGGAAGTGAAGCTGCATGGAGAGTTGTAGGTGACTGTCATTGTCTTACTAAGGAGGTTAGTTTAGATAAGATAATTAGAGGAAAGGAGAAATAGGAAGGAAAGTGAGGAAAAGGAGAAAGTAATGGAGGAGAAAGGAAAGGGTTCAAGTGGGATGATTTCAATGATAGGCCCAGGTGCTGTTTAGGTAATTTTTGAGAGTTTTCTTGAATTCATGGACATGGGTAATATTTCTGAGGGTCATGAAAAGCTTGTTCCATGAAAGAGTAGAAAAATAACTGTAGAGATTTTGTCCAATAGACTTTTTAGGTTTGTAAATCTGTAAGAGAAATTTCTCTGTGCTTTTGAGATATCAAGAAGGGTTGTAGAGGGATACAAGGGAAGTGATGTTAGGCAGGAGGAGGGTATATACACCCATATACATCCATAAGCTAATATGTATATATTTGTGTGTAGATACATATATATATATATATATATATATATATATGTATATATATATATATATATATATATATATATATATATATAAATATATATATATATATATATATATATATATATATACCCCCACACACACACACACACACACACACACGCACACACACACACACGCACACACACACACACACACACACACACACACACACACACACACACGCACACACGCACACACACACACACACACACACACACACACACACACACACACACACATACACACACACACACACACACACACACACACACACACACACACACACACACACACACACACACACACACACACACACACCATACCCCATATGACTACTAAAGAAAAAGCTTACAAAAAATGTATAAATGTATTCATTTCTCCTCTCTCATACCAACAAGTCTCATTTATAAAGAAAATACACTTAATAAGATGTCCCTGCTGGGGTATAAAAACATAAAGTATTATTATTTACATAGAATATAGTTCTGGCAGGGACACATGAATTATTTCAGCCTCATTAGGCACCAAAAAAAACGTAAAGCAGCCACAAATAGTATATGTAGTCATAACTTGTTCTCAAACTCCCACTTTCTTAAAGAAAATGCACCCATGATGGACTCCACTACAAAAGATACAATTAACTATCCAATCATTTTTACAGAAAATACACTTTTCATTTTTCTTATGGTTATGCTTGCACTGATACATCAATAGTATTTATTAAGCTTTGCAGAAAATGGTGATGACAGGAGATGTGCAGAAATAGAAAACAATAAGTCATAGAGATTCATATCAGCATAAGCCTGGCATCCCTTAAATCAAGGAAAAAAACATCCAAAAACATACCCACAGATTCAGCAAGCCCTGCACGGTGTGCAGGAACATTGCAGGAGCTCCAGGAGGCAATACGTCCACTGTGCGATCCAGGAATAAGCTGCAGGGATGTGCATGAATGCTCCTGCACTATTCCTGCATGAACGCAGCTCCTGTATGCAAATTACCCCATTTGCAGGTGAAAACCATGAAGTGAGGTGAATTTGTGATCCAGGAAGCTGGTAGTCGGCCATGCAGGACTAGTGTAATCTGTAGAAATGTACTCTGTTAGTAACTGAGTACATTTCTGCAAACTACAAAACGGAACCATGACAGCTCCACATAAAGGGTGTATATAACGTATAAAGCATGCCAATGGCCAAATATATGGCCATTGGCATGGAAAACAGTTTAAAAAAATTTTTTTTTTAGCCAATCTCGGTTGTTTAAGCGTAGGGCAGCGGCGTGCAAATGGGATCGGGCTAAAAATAAAAAAAAATTACCTGAAATAAGCATTCTAACCAAAATCCCTATTTTGCCATTATACTCAGTGGCAGGCAGAAGACAACATGGCCAGTGAATAGTGATTGCTAAGGGGGGAGGCTCAGTGTGGGACCTGTAACTATGCATTAGCAGGCAATCCTATGCAAATGAGGGGAATGATACTGAATCCCAAATTTCCCCTCAATGCTAGTCAGCACCCAACATTGTAAGTGCAGGAATAGCTTGGTGCAAGCCTAGGAGATAGCTGACATCATAGGGGTGTGTGTCAGGCATACTGTAAGTGGATTGGAGCCCTGTGGCTCGGGTTTGCCCTTAGCTTAGCATAGCTAAGCAAGGGTGTGTGTCTGTGGCTGCCTAGCACTCTTTACATTGCATAAGCGGGTGGGCGCACCGGAATTTAAAGGAAAAAGAAAAAAAGTAAACCAGGAAATAGCAGCTCTGTGTATATTGAGCACTGTGTTTGCGTGGCATGCCCCCGGGCTTAAACAGGAAGGCAATGGGAAGGGAAAACAGTAGTAAGAAGGTAATCAAGGAGAACTACCATAGCTGGCAGGGGAAATGTATCAGAATCAGCCAATTACACAGGCAGCAGACCAGCCCAGCCCAGAACACTACTATAAATTATGCAAACACCTTTCCCTAGGTTTTTTCCCACATACTCTACACCATCGGTGTATACAAGTGGGGAAATTTTAACAGACAAAAACAACAAAATGATAGGGGCTGTAGTAGCTATCATACATCAACATGTGGAAGAGGCTGAGGGTGGTGAGGATGAGAATGCTGTCGACCAACCCACAGTGAGGAAACGGAGAAGAGTGTACAGACCCAGGGTACCCTACCAGGGGCTACATGAGCTGGAGATAGTGGAGCACTATAGGCTGGACAGGGACCTCCTACAGCAAATTGTTGAGCTGTGCTGGCCACGCCTGACACACAGAGCTAACAGACGGGAACCCATCCCAGTGGATGTGTAGGCCTAAGAATACTAGCCACAGGTACCTTCCAAAGACCAGCTGGGGATATCATGGGGATCTCACAGGCATCAGCATCCATGTTACTCCACCAGTTCCTGGATGCCATGTCAGCACATGCCGGTGAGCACATATATTTCCCCAACACCTGTGAGGCATTGGCCAGCAATATGCATCTCTTCCACCAAATAGCAGACTACCCTGAGGTAGATGGTGCTATAGACTGCATGCACATATGCATCAAAGCACCACCCTGTGAGCGGGGTAGGATCTACACCAACCGCAAGGGCTTCCCCTCCATCAACTGCCAGGTCACGTGTGATGCCCAGAGCATCACGATGAATGTGTGTGCTGGCTGTCCTGGAAGCTATCACGATTCCCACATCTGGCATCTGACGTAGCTGTACCAGAGATTTGCCAGTGGGGACATCCCTTATGGTCACTTAGTGGGGAATGCACATTATGCACAGGAGCCATGGCTGATGACACCCATCAGAAATGCACACACACCCAAACAAGAACTCCATAATGAGGCACATGCACAGACCAGAATTATAATAGCGCATGTGTTTGGGATGCTCAAGTCATGGTTCCAGTGCCTGGACACAACCAGTGGAGTCTTGCTGTACTCCCCAGCTACATGTACTCAAATTGTCATCATATGTGCCATGCTACACAATATGATCCTGTGGAAACAGCTGCAGCAGGAACAGCACGGGGCAGGACCACACAGTCCCCCCACCATTGCTAAGGCCTGCACAGTCACAGAGTGACTCAGAGGAGGAACAACCTGAACCTGCTCCAGTAGGCAGAAGGAGGTGTGCCCAGTATGCCCTGGCCTTGGCAAAGAGGCAACACATAGCACATAGCAAATGAGGGTTATGCTACTCAACGCCAGGAGTTTAAATCTCAAAATGCATGCGCTCGAAGCACTCCTAAGTATGGAGAACATCGACATCTGTACAGTAACTGAAACCTGGTTCAAGGCTCCAGAGAGCACTCCAGCACTACTGGGCTACAACTCATACCACACATTTTGGCCACAGAACACGGACCGAAACACAAATAGAGGGGGGTGTATCCATATTCATTAAGGATACCCACACCTCCAGGTTAGTGGTGCAGCATGATACCTCTGAGATCATCCATGTGCAACTAACATTGGTCAAATCTGCAATGCAAATTGTGGCCTGCTACAGATCACCCTCCATGAACCAGGACCACCACTCCGCCTTTCTGGAGACACTGGAAAATATGAAGGTCCTGCCGAACACCCTGATATTAGGCGATTTCAATTACCCTACCATTAACTGGGAAAACTACTTGAGTAGAACCTCCCAGGCTCAACGCTTCCTGGAATTTATCAACTCAAATGCCCTGGATCAGCTGGTAAACTCCCCTTCCAGAGGCCACAACATATTGGACCTGGTGATCACCAACCGGAGGTCAATCCATCACTGGTTAGATCAGACCATAAACTAATCACTCTGGATGTCCACACACCACCACCACCCCCAATCAAGGAAACCACAGTGAAAAACTTTTCTAAAGCAAACTTCACCTTACTTAAGGCAGAGGTGGTAAGTTTCACAGCCCCCATGCTAAAGGATAACACTGCCCAAGATGCAGAATCCTTTACAATTGCACTCTATGAGCACCTACAAGGATGCATGGATCATGCCATCCCTAACAAAACCAAGACTCACTCCCCTAAGAGAAGGAAACCAGTCTGGTGGACCCCTGCCATAAACAGGTTATACAACAGAAGAAGGAAACTAGTTCAGAAAAAAAGCAAATCCCAAGAAGGAAAGACATCCCTGATCAGTATCAGTAAGAAACTAAGGTCCCTTATAAAATCATTCAAGGCTAACTTCGAAAGAAAAATAGCCAAGGATTCAAAAGATAACCACAAAACCTTTTTTAGCTATGTCAAGAACCTAAGTGACAACTCGCAGTTATGCTCTGAGCTAATGCAAAATAGCACAAAATATACTGAACCTACTGATACTGCCAACATCCTGGCAGTTTCAGTGCAAACTTCACCTCCCTCTCACCTTCAAAAGGGCCTACAACAATACCGGAAAAGTGTAGTGTCCTGGAAATCACAGAAGCACAGGTGAAAACAGCCCTTTCAAAAGCCAGAAACACAGCATCAATGGGGCCAGATGGTGTCCCAGGCTGCGTCTTGCACGAACTACAGAACAAACTAACCCCCCACCTAAACATGCTGTTCAACCTCAGCCTATCCACAGGCTACGTGCCTATAGAATGGTGCACAGCAATGGTTATTCCACTGCACAAAGGAGGGGCCACAACTGACCCTGGTAACTATCGCCCCATAAGCCTGAATAGCCTGGTCTGCAAGGCTATGGAGTGCATCATAATGGAACTCATTAACAAAGACATTGGGAACCTCCAAACACTTGACCTGACCCAGTTTGGCTTTGTTAAGGGCAGATCATGCCTACTAAACCTGGTTGACTTTTTCGAGACAGTCACCAAGGCCATAAACGAGAGAAAGGTGGTTCACACAGCCTACCTTGATCTTGCCAAGGCATTCGACACTATTCCTCACTCGGGTATTATAGAAAAACTCACCAGCCTGAACATAAACCCCTATGTCACAAGATGGGTTTCCAACTAGCTTACTGACAGGCTTACAGGCAAACACAGGAGGACTGTGGCTAACCAAGTTCACCGATGACTGCAAACTGGGAGCCATAATTGACTCTCCGGCTGACATGGACATCCTTCAAAAAGGCCTTACTGAGACAGACACCTGGTGTCGAAGTCATGGCCTCAAGCTAAATGCCAAAAAATGCATAGTCATCCCATTCGGGAAAAACAAAACACCCATGAATTACCACATAGGCGGCAGCCCTCTTAATACAGAAGAGGTAATAAGAGATCTGGGGACCCAGGTAGATAGTAATCTCTCCTTTGACAATCATATTGCCAAAGTAGTTAGAAAATCCTTCTATGTGGCCCATCTAATTACTAAGGGGTTCGCATCTAGAAATAAAGAGGTTATAGTGCCCCTCAACTCGTCACTCATCAGATCCATCATAGAGTACAATGCCCCATTTGGGATGTACTTCACAAGACACTTCCAACAGCTGGAAAGACCACAAAAGCACCTCACCAAGAGGATCAATGGCCTCAAACATATGTCCTATGCAGCCCAACTACAAAAACTCCGGCTGTACTCAGTGGCATATCGCTTACTCAGAGGTGATCTCTCCCTGATTTACAAAGCCATGTCCAACTCAGAATTGATGGACATGCTCCACCTAAAGAAATCCAAGTCACTGAGAGCCACGTGCTCTAGTGAGCTAAACCTCATCACAACAATAAATAGAACATGCTGGAGGGATAGATTCCTGTCACAGAGACTCCCCATGCTTTGGAACAAAATTCCTAACAACATTAGGCAGAGCCCCTCACTAACACTCTTCAAGAGAAGCCTTGATGAGTGGATGGGTAACAGAAAATACACACCTGGGATCACTTAATTGGCTCTGCTTGATAGAGGCTCAGTTAATTAATCAATGGGGTGGCAAACGCTGACACACTCTGGCTAGGCTTATAAATGCCCTTGGGCAGATAGCCTAGTACCCACCTATGAACCTATGAACCTATACATTGACACAGTAGGGACCCAGTGAATGACACCTCTCTCTGACTCGCATATACAGTAAAAGGGATGTCAAACATGACACTACCTGTGCTCAACCATTTATAGGGAGTGTACTATGTGCATCTGACATAGGCAGCCCTCCAGCACCATCCTCATTACTGGCACACCCACAAGGTAAATCACTCTTTTTACCAATTGCTGAATGGAGTAGTACATGTTGTTACTTGTATCTATGGTATGGATGTGAGCATGTAAGGGAATCAGGTGGCTGAATGGGATGCCAGCAGATAGTAGGCACCTATAGTGGCAGCATGAGATCTGAAACAAATACTGGTGTCACCATAGTAGCCAGTACTACACATGCTGACAAAACCTACTGCAGGAAATGTGCTGGGCCACATGTGTGTCCATATGACACACACATGCCAGTCAGGGAGGCTCACATACCCAACAACAGTCTCAGCCAGCAGGACAGGTGTAGACAAACACAAACAAAGGCTGTGCTAAGGCCTCTGAATGATGGCTATGGGTAACCTCCCCCCAGGCCTACACAGACAGACTACATCAGGTCAGGCAGTGGGATGTTAGTTCTGAAGGCTACGAAGTCAGAAACTGATATGTAGGTCAATCAAACCTAAGACCTGTAGTACACTGATATGCCTCTAGTCAGCATGATAGGTTAGAATACAGAATGAAATGGAGTACCTGCCATACCAGTACAGTCATAGCAAATGTGTACAAGTGTCAGGTGTGTCCCCCCCAATCCTATGTAGAAATGTAGTAACAGTCAGGTGTGCCCCCCCATCCTATGTAGAAATGTAGAAACAGTCAGGTGTGCTCCCCAATCCTATGTAGACATGTAAAAACAGTCAGGTGTGCCCCCCAATCCGATGTAGACACATTGTAACAGTCAGGTGTTCCCCCCCAATTCTATGTAGAAATGTAGAAACATTCAGGTGTGCCCCCCAATCCTATGTAGAAATGTAGAAACAGTCAGGTGTGCCCCCCCAAATCCTATGTAGAAATTTCTAAACAGTCAGGTGTACCCCCCCAATCCCATGTAGTAACATAGAAACAGTCAGGTGTGCCCCCCAATCCTATGTAGAAACGTAGAAACAGTCAGGTGTACCCCCCAATCCTATGTTGAACTGTAGAAACAGTTAGGTGTGCCTCCCCCTATCCTATGTAGAAATGTAGTAACAGTCTGGTGTGCCCTCCCAATCTGATGTAGACACGTAGTAACATTCAGGTGTGCCAACCAATCCTATGTAGAAATATAGTAACAGTCTGGTGTGCCCCCCAATCCGATGAAGACACATTGTAACAGTCAGGTGTGACCCCCCAATCCTATGTAGAAATGAAGTAACAGTCTGGTGTGCCCCCACAGTCCGATGTAGAAATGTAGTAACATGAACATGTAGGTATAATACCAGTGGAGCACAGATTACCTGAGGTGGCCAAGGTAGCAAAATAGAGTGTAGCATTTGTACAATATGCAAGTATGCATGTGTTAGGTTGGTGTGTGTTTCATATTGTTTGAGAGTGGTCAGTATGTATGCATGGTGAGGTTTGACCTGGTGGCCATTGCCCAGTACTGCCAATGACAGGGTCATGTCCTCACAACAGCAGTGCCAAACACAATGCTCCTAGTATAACATATTCTAGCAGTAAGCCATTTTAACTGTATGGAGGTAATATGTGTCACCATCTGAAAGATGGACATGGCATGACTGTTGGGCCAGATATACAAGCAGTGCACAGGGAAAAGTACCCGAGACAGACAGTGTATAATGTGTAACCGTGAAATGGACACACCGTTGGAATTGTACATACAGGTGTGCAATACATTATCTGGGCTTGTAGTAGGGAATACCGATGTAATCTGGCCACACACTCACAGATCATCAAGGTCATAGGAATGATGTATTGAGAAACAGCTGATGTCCCTGCACAAGCCAGCATAAGTGGAATGCCCCATGCATATCTGTGAGTCAGATGAAAGTTGTGTCCATAGCACACATGCAACCAGCTAACCCAATCACCACCCACAGGTACCTCTCCGGTCTTATCCGTGCTGTTGGGAATGGGTACAATATGACCCCCACCTGTGTATGGCAATAGTGAAAGAATGCAGCATGCAGTGCAGGTGTCCCATGCAAGTGTGTCCATAGCTGTAAGCAGCACCCTGCCAGCATCCACACCACCTGATCAATACTGACAGAAAGTATTGGCATGAACACCTAACACACCTACCCTGTTACCCCAGGGAATATACTGTACGGCAGTCTGGTACTGTAGGACTGACAGAATGAAACAGCCTGCTACAGCTGGCCTGCATCACTAACAAATGGCCTACAGTCCTCTGCCAAAAGCCTGTGTCTCACCCGTACTACCAATGTATGTTATGCCATGGACTCCCAAATAACAACATAACACAGTCCGCAGAACCCATATGCAAGGTCATGTGGACAAACTACAGTAATATGTCCACCATGTCCCACTCCATGAACTGTGGACCAACACCAATACACTGCTGTGATGAGGTGATGACTATAGGGAAAGTATCAGAGAATGTTTGCATAATATATGGAAGAGGATCGAATAATAGAAGGGAGGTGGGAGCATGGGCAGCATAGAATGTGTGAAGTCCGAAACAGCTGTGTGCACATACTATCCCTGGCTGCAAACACAAAAATGGGTGGCTACAAACCTGCATGTAAACCACAATAGGGGTAATGTCCTGACTTATGACCTCTGCATCTGGGTAACCTGTGTAAATCTATACAGCTGTGAGGTATTGCCACAGCAAGATAAGGCCATACTGTCACGTCAATGGATGTACAAGTATGGGATCCTCTGCCACCACTGTACCAAGGTGTTGAACCAGTTACACAGACCCAGCAGCAAGTGTCTGTAGCTCCCCCTCCAGAATGGCATTAGTTTGCAGGAATATGTAGGCATTTGACCACAATACTGGTCATAGCTGCATTCACCCTGTCTTCCCCATGACATCATAGTGAGCAAAAATGTCTACGTGACAGTACTTGAGGACATAAAACATAACGATGGATAACACTACACATCTGAATATCTCTGCTAACACCAGGACCATGTAGCAGAAGCAGCACAGACACAATTACCTACAGCACCCACTATCCCCTGCCCAGGTTGACCCCATATTGCCAACTGATCTACAGATATCCTGCAGATACAGTTTGCTAGCTGTAGGTGTAGAACACAAAAGTCTGCACTGGAGTACAATCTACCTGGAATGGATCCACACATTCAATACAGAAGGGCATACTGGGCATGCTCCCACACTTAAAGAAATGAAGCCCATGTCTGGCAACAACAGTGGACCATACATATCTGACAGTTGCAGATGTTAGTGCAGACACTCCTCAGTATGCACCAGTCATGCTTTGCACACACATTGGATAGGAATACACACATATATCCAAGGACAACACACTATAATATGCCGAAAGTATACATACATGGATGTGTGGAAGAGAGTGACAGTGTCAAAAAGCCTTCCATCATGAGGCCTGTCTCACCCAGCACACAGCCAAATGGCTACAACCACATGATGTGTAAATGACACTCACCATAGAAATTAGCCTCTGGAATCCCTCAGCATTATAAACTCTGTGGTGCTAGTACTATCTGGGCAACACGACTGTGCAAGGCAGTAGTCATCTAGCAGTTTTATACACGTACCTGTGGAATATAAACCTGTGTGTGCCTGAGTGTGATGTGTCTACCTCTAGAGGAATGGGTTATGGCCCATGCACACACACTGCTATGGCAAGCCTGCTGATGTCAGTCACTGTGAAATACACATTTGGGGAAGGGATAGCCTAGTATTCTCTGTGGCACGTCCTATAAGTGCGTAATGCTGTAGTGTGATAAACTAGTTAGGTCGGAGTTCTAATCTCAGACATAGCAACTGTGTGTGTGTGTGTGTGTGTGTGTGTGTGTGTGTGTGTGTGTGTGTGTGTGTGTGTGTGTATGCCTTTATATTTGTCTGTACAGGGATCAATGCTGTTTAGGCTACTCACACTCATTACAATTCAAATGCCCTACTTTGGCAAGCCTGCTGATGTCATTCACTTTGAAATACATTGGGGAAGGAGTAGCCCAGTAATCCCTGTGGTGCATCCTATAACTGCGTAATGCTGTAGTGTGATAAACTAGTTAGGTAGGAGATCTAATCCCAGATGTGGCAACTGTGTGTTTATATATTTGTCTGTGTAGGGATCAATGCTTTTTAGGCTAGTCACCCTCACTACAATTCAAATGCCCTACTTTGGTAAGCCTGCTGATGTCATTCACTTTGAAATACACCTTTGGGGAAGGAGTAGCCTAGTAATCTCTGTGGCATGTCCTATAATTGTGTAATGCTGCAGTGTGATAAACTAGTTAGGTAGGAGTTCTAATCCCAGACATGGCAACTGTGTGTGTCTGTGTAGGAAGCAATGCTTTTTAGGTTAGTCACACTCACTACAATTCAAATGCCCTTCTTTGGCAAGCCTGGTGATGTCATTTCCAGTGAAATACATCTTTGAGGAAGATATAGTCCAGTAATCTCCATGTTGCATCCTATAACTGCATAATCACAGACATGGCAAGTGTGTTTGTTTGTCTGTTTAGGGAGCAATGCTTTTGAGGCCATTCACAGTCAATACAACCTCTATTGCCCTTCTTTGGCAAGCCTGCTGATGTCATTCCCAGTGAAATACACCTTTGGGGGGTCTATATTAGAAGACCAAAGATGCATTCTTTCGAATGCGTCTTGGTCAAACTTAAAAGGCAGAAAATGGAAAATATCAAAGCGGCTGATAAGCTAATTCTTTCCCTGGGAAATAATTTGTTTGGCCGCTTTGGTACTTTGCCATTTTTGGACTATAGTACGGTCTCAGAGTTGATATATTTAAGTAGGGGGGCGTGGGGGTGAAGCCCCCCACTTAATGTAATGTTTAAATTCATTTTTATTTTTTATTTTTGTTGGAACAGCAATTTTTTTCCCTTGGAAAAAAAATCACTGTTCTGACACTTTGACATTGTAATCTTTTACTTCCATGGTGTCGATCAATCTCCATTCCCTTTTTTAAGTGTTCTGTGATTTAATATAGACCCCCTTTGGAGAAGGAGTAATCCAGTAATCTCAGTGGTGCATCCTATAACAGAGTAATGCTGTATTGTGATATAGTAGTTTGGTAGGGGTTTTATTCCTAGACATGGCAAGTGTGGATGTTTGTGTTTGTTTGTTTGTGTAGAGAGCAATGCTTTTGAGGTCATTCACAGTCAATACAACCTCCATTGCCCTTCTTTCGCAATCCTGCTGATGTCATTCACCTTGAAATACACCTTTGGGGAAGGAAAAGTCCAGTAATTTCAGTGGCGTGTCCTATAACTGTGTAATGCTGTAGTGTTATAAACTAGTTAGGTAGGAGTTCTAATCCCAGACATTGCAACTGTGTGTGTGTGTGTGTGTGTGTGTGTGTGTGTGTGTGTGTGTGTGTGTGTGTGTGTGTGTGTGTCTGTGTGTGTGTGTTTGTCATTCATATCCTGTGTGGAGGTGGCTGTGAGTATGTAACAAATAAACTCATTGTGGAGTGGGTTTTGCAAATTTCTTATATGGTGGGCCTATTATATGACACAATGTTTACCTTACAAGGATAACAGATGTCAAATAGCCAAGAGGCTGGGGTGTCAATGCCTGGCGAACAAAGTAAACAACCCTTGTATTACCCAGAGAACACTCTCAACCCATGTCTCAGACACAAACACACTTGCCTAGGCAACAACTGCTTTGTTGGTAGTACCCTGCATATTGCCCATAGATAGTAACCATGATGTGATTGCAGTGGACTACAGAGGGCATGGCACCCTGTCCCATCACTACAATAGGAACATAATTGCAGACAGTGCGCCTTCACTATGTTCCCCACTGGGCACCTGCAACAACTGTGGTGCCATCAAATGTGACCCACAAAAGACATACCATGCCTTAAACACATGCCCTTTAGGGACAGATGCCACTGAAACCAGGGAATACCTGTATCATGCTTTCAATGTAGGTGCAGGGTCAACCTGGTGTCCATTACCAGTTCCCGCCACATGAGGCCAGGACTGGCACATCTGATGATAACAATCTGTGTACACAGCATGGGCCAGACACCCCAGGTATAGTTCCACATGTCACTGAATATACATGTGGGATGTGTGCACATCCCAGACACGATACGTGTCATGGACTATAGAACACATACATGGCAAGCATTGCACAGCACTGGCCACATACAATAGTAGCCCATGTGACTGGATGGTGAATACAGTACCCATCTGTGTGGGCCAATCCAGACACTACACCCCTGAGGCACACCGCAGACCATTGTCATGTGGCCTGATGCCAAGGTATACCCTCCACCAAGCCTTGCACAGACTTCTGGCACAGTCAACCACTACACACCTGTGAAGTAATGACCCGTGCATGTCAGTACTGGTACCCTGTGTCTGTGTGTGTGGAGTATGATGCTTTCCACCACATTCACACTCACTACAATGCCCATTGGCCTACTGAAGCATGCCATCTGATGTCAGACACCTTCACATACCCTTTGCCCATATATCATCCAGATAACCCCTGTGGTGCATGTGATACCTGCGCATTACTGTATTGTGGCAAACTAGCTAGTTAGGAAGTCTATTCCTGACCCTGCCAACCATGTCAATGTGTGTGGGTCCCTGAGAGAGTGTGGATGTTTTGACGGCACTTGTTCATGTGGACAGGCATGTGTACTACACCTACGTTATCACTACTATTTCACTGTTGCAGATGTCACTCACCATCAGATATACCTTTAGACAGCTCCTCAACATATATGCTATGTGGCACATGCAATAACTGCATAGACATGTGATAGCAATACATAGTCAGTCAAGGGTTTGAAACCCTGTACTGGTAGGTATATGACACAAACATGCTTATGTTTTAGTCTACCATCCCCTCCCTTACTTTGTCTCTGTCTGTCTCTCTCACTCCCTCTCTAGTGGATGTGGAGAAGTACACCTGCTTTGCTTAGGCAGCAGCTTGTGTTTTGTAAGTGATGCTCATGATCAGCTGATGGCCTCTACATGAATTGCAGTCCCCCTCTAGCTGATTGCATGTGGAACAGCTGTGGTAACATTCCCATAGCCAATTGCTTGGAGACAAACTCCAATATCTATGAACATCATGTTGGTGTTGGGCCTTTCCATTTACTGTGAGCAGGACCTCAATTTGATGTTTGGCAAACAACATCACAGATGGTATTGGGATTTACCTCTAACAACATACACTGTGGAAACAGGCAAACAGACAGGAGAGGGATGTGCCAGACATGGCGACAGAATGTAAGTGTTGCTCTTCTGTATTTGGAGCAATGTCGGTTTAACAGGGTGTGTGTGGTTATGGCTGGTCTACATGATTTAATACCTTTTATGACAGTGTTATGTATTTGAGGAAACACCCATCTGTAGGGTTATCTGCAGACTGGGCAGTGTGTTGAGCCTTTTGTTTATTGTGTTATTCACAGAACACCTATCTCAGAACTGCAGAAGCATAGTGTGAGGATTGCAGTCAGTACATGTTGACAGCCTTGAGAGTTACTGACTTCATATCCCTTATAGGACATATGTCACAACAGACCCTGGTATGACATGTATGAGGTTATCGCAGCAACATGCCAATATTGGCCCAGTGTTTGTAACTCCAGCCACAAGTCTGTCACCCTTAGTACATATGTTATGCAGTAAGAGGTGCATATGTTCTGTACACCATTATTTGTTGACATCATTCCTGATGACAAGCCAGTCAGATATCAGACTGCTAGACATGTTATCTATAGTAGGGGTTATTTCTGAGGACATAACCTGGGCATTCTGCGGTTGTGTGTGCAGTACTGGGGTCTGTGTACTCATGGTGATTGTCGACAGCATGTGTATTGTGCATACGTACCTTGGGCTGTGCACAGACTGTGGTAGATAACATTTTTCTTGGTCCTGTTCTGTCTGATGTTACATACTGCTCCAGTGTATGGTACTTTATTGGCTCACATATCTGTAGGGCCAGATACACACGTGTCCCATACCACAGACAGGCATCGGACCAAACTGTGTCATGATCCAGTGTATGTAGGGTTAGTGTGTGAGTGGCACATATGAGGATGGTGCTTATCAGACAGTCCATATATTGTCATATTAAGTTTGCATGGCTATGGCTGTGTTCACATTGGTTGTGGGTATGCACTTTCTCACAGGTGTCTGTTACTCTGTGCTGTGACATCCGTGTAGAGCCTGCTATATTTACAGGTATATGTGTATTCCCCCATGCAAAATGTAGTCCAATGTTGTTGCAGTCTGCCTGTAGTTTGCACAGTGTTTTGTGACATGCCTAGCAGCCTAGAGTAATTACCCAGTGTTCTGTTATGTCCAGTTATTTGCAAGACATACTGCTGCCAGGCCACCATAACTGTTGTGTATTTCTGCCAAAGCAGTGAGATTCTGTACAGATGGACTTCACTAACTACTGAGTAGTATGTGGCCATGTGACCTCTGCACCATCATGTAATATGTGGCAGGACAGATTGGCATTTGTAAATGCATAAACTGTGTGGGCATATGTAGTACAGTATTTTCATGATATACCCATGTAAATGGCTATTAACATCCACATTGTGAGGCATGGTCCACATGTCTCACATAAAGGGGATTTATGTACACCTCTGGACTGACCACAGAGTGCCAGACTGTCCATATATATTGGTCATATCTCTGCTGTAGTCCACAGGAACATTACTATGCTAGCAGTGGAACTGTACTATGATGTCCTTAGGATGTCTGTCAGTAGCCATTTGCGCACATATCAAAAGGAGATGTGACCCCCCCACACACACACAACATGTCTGGTAAGACAACCTCTGTTACAGTAGCAACAGTCTACATATATACCTGCAATACATACATGACATCTTCTTGCACTAAGAGGTTTGGACTATTGGTGCTGAGGTAGGACTCCACTCCATTTTCTGGACATATGGTAAACATATATGTGTGTGTATATATATATATCCATATATCTATATAGATATATATATATATATATATATATATATATATATATATATATATATATATATATATATATATATATATATATATATATATATATATATATATATATATATATATATATATATATATATATATATATATATATATATATATATATATATATATATATATATATATATATATATATATATATATATATATATATATATATATGTGTGTGTGTGTGTGTGTGTGTGTGTGTGAGTGTATATATATACATATATATATATATATATATATATATATATATATATATATATGTAGATATACATATAAACACTCAAATATATACATATACGCAGAAATACATGTCTACACATATACAGATATATATATATATATATATATATATATATATATATGTACATATAGTTATGGATATCTACATATATATCAACATAAATAGGTATATCTGATTAGATACGTATGCACATATAGTCATAGATATCTACATATATATCAACATAGAATGTGTATACATATATATATATATATATATATATATATATATATATATACAGAGAGATCTACAAATGGCCATATATATGATGGACTGTACAGATGTGTAGACATGCATATGTATGAATATATATGCATATGTACATGTAGACATATATCTACATATGTAGATGTATATATCCATATTCCTGTCATGTGTAAACATCACAGTTGTATATACCTTCCCAGATGTATCTCACTGTATGTATCTGATATGTGTATATTTAGATATAACAACATATGTGATGCAAAAGTAATATCAATAACAAGTAGTACACAATTGTGGAAGTCAAAACAATTGTTCAATACTATTCAATATGTGTGGTGACAGATATATTGGAAAAACAACAACTATCTTCACAGCTGTCATGGCGTAGTGGTTAGCTGTTGTGACTATAGTGAACAGGGTGCTGGTTTCAAGACCAGCAAGGGCTGTGTATTTTGTTGCTGGGTGGAACAAAGGCTGTCACATACAGAGTAGTTAAGACAGTTTTGAGCAACTTTAAGCATGTTTGCATGGGTTTGCACCAAGCTAAGTGGTGTTAAGCTATGGTTAAACAAATGGGCGCTTATACCATGTAGGCTTAACTTACCAGTGTGCAAATCTGCTTAGCTGTTATATTACAGCAATGCTGACACCTGCTAAGCATGGCTATGCCCTGGTAACCAGTGCTCACATCCCAATTTGATAACATAGCAGGGTAATGACATCTGTAATAAGTGTATGTAATGCCATGTACAATACATGCGTCTATGTGCTGTCATTACAGTAGCAAAGGTTGTGAGTGTCATTTCTGGGACACACAACTATAAAAGACCTGTACAGCACTGTAATCCATGTGAATGTGTTACATGCAAGGGTTGTAACCCAGGTTACTTGCTGTCACACTGGCATGTAGTGTATCATGAATGTACTACTGTTGACAGTGCATTTCCAGGAAAGAGTAGAGTGCTAAATGTAGTACTGGCAACAAGCACACCTGCAGGCATAGCTGGACTCTGAGGCCTCACTGTCGTGTTCCTGGTGTGTGAGCTGTGTCACAGTATATATCCCCTACTGGATAATGATCTGACATGTGGAAAGTAACTGTAGACTACCGTCTGTACAGCACATGTCAGTGAGGGCTTCCAACATGTAGTAATGGCATACATATTGCTGTCAGACATCTATCTGTTGACACATTCACACATTCATCCTACTGCATAGCTACTTGCCAATCTGATGCCTCTCAGTCCCTGTACAGATGTGCAGATGGCAGGTATCCAGCTTGGATATGTACAGGCAACTGACATGCCTGCCCAGCTGTGTTATAACTGACACATATAGGAGACAACACCCTGTATGCACCACATGCCATGGGTACCTCCACTACACTACCACAGTCAATAGAACATGCTTGGGTACAAGTCTCCATCACAGACACTAACCATATGTTGTAATACATGTTGCATACATGTCAACTGGATCACCTCAGTGGCCATTTGCAGGAGGCACCCAGAGGATTGGCTGATGCATGTCACTCTCACCCTGAGGATCACCACAGTGGTGTCTGTTGATAGATTGCCTGCTGGCACATGGCAGGTGACATGATACCACTGTACACACATCCCCTACACTACCTATCTCTCCATTGACAATAGCCAGGTACACACCTGTGACCACCTGCAACGATGCAGCCCAGTACTGACACATATGTGCGTGTGCATTACTGAGGATAGCAGTTTCTGTGTGTTAATAACCCTGTAGTCGGGAATATCATGAGGGCCTTCACAACCACTGTAACACCCATTGCCTTAGTAAGATGTGGCTGCTGCTGTATCAGACATTACATGCACCCTGTTACTTTTTTCGCCCTAAAAGCTACATGAGCCTTGCAGTACCAACACAACAGTGTTGTACAAATGGGTCAATAGCCATGGGATGCCCATTGAGTTCTGGCAAGTGTGTGTATGTGTGCATGTCTGTATATCTGTAGGGTACAGCATTCCAAGGCCACATACTCCTATTACAATATGCATTGACACACAGTAGTATGGATAGTGTTGTTGCTATCCATAGGTGAGGCATGACAATGCAACACGCTACTATGCTTGTGACATGTGCATTAGATGCATATCCCCTGTAGTACCACTGTTGGGATATACAATGGGTTGTATTGCAGTTGTGGACAATGTGTGATGTTGGGTATGTCAGAGTGTCATCATGGCTTCCAGTGAGTACAATATCCACTGTGGGATGTGGGTGCTGTGTACACTGTCATTACACCATGGTACACCCAGTATATGTCCCATGTACCATTGTATGGTGACCACTGTCACCATCAACCATATAGGTAACTAATACCACAATCCAGCCCAGTTATGCATGTGCTGTGTGCAGCCTACCTGTAACACATTGGACACACTGACAAGTTAGTTAGCACCAATAGGCCCAGGTCTCTCGGATGTGTGTCTGCCTGTTATGTGCCTGTTAATATGTATGTGATGGTATGCCACAATATGTATTGTTCATATATAACCATTACATCCCCCATTACCATACTGTACATGTCTGTGGATGTTCTGCATGAAGCAGGTAACCTGGAACACACCTCACCTTAAACGCGGTGTGGTGTGTGCAATGAAAGCCACACACTTCAGTAGCACTACATACCTAGATAGGGGTCTAGTCCCAGTGTTGCCACGTAAGACTGTGCATGTATGTGGATGGGTGTACATCAGGTTGATGATTATACATATCCCAGTGGGTCACCTGTCCACGTGGCACAGGCAATAACTGATATACAAATCTGTGACATGTGTTCAACTTTACCCAGGATATGTCACAACCATGGTGTCACCACAGTGCCATACCCCTTGTGGAATATGACTGCAGACCATCCTCCTGCTGACACATGTACACCTATGACACAAATGGATAACATTATGGAGACCACAATCACTCAGTGTTGCTAACAGCTATAATGCATCATGGCTGGACAGCTACACTACCTGATATATATATGCATTAAACATTACTCCTGACAACATGTTATACTGCAGTACATTGGTACATTGTAGTACAGTCACTGTGTGCATCAGAACCATATTAGCCTGTCCCTGCATCAATGTTATGGATGACAGGGATGTGGCACAGGTATCATCATATGCACAGGGTGTGTTGTTCGTTTGCCAGAGACCAAGGGTGGGCCATATGTTTGACACCATGTTTGTAGGTGAGTGTTGTAATTTGTTGAAATGGGCATGGTGATGTGGTGTGTGTAGGTATGGGGTTACCCTAGGTGTGTTTGTATAGTGTGTGAGTATGCATGCACACAGTTCTGCCATGTGGCTGCCCTATACAGGTGTTTCTTGGACAGCTGCAGACCATACCTGGCAGGGTGTTCAGTTCACCACCTCCGGACATAGACACACAGAATGTGGCTGCCAGGGGTTCCATAGGCACATTCAGATACAGGCCTAGATATGCTACTCTCCCCTGATGATGACAAAAGTCCGCTGGAACCAGGTCCCTCCTGGGACTGGCCAGGGCCATGTGCACGTGGCCTGCTGTAGTGTGGTGTGGACAGCAGCCCCCTGCAGTGCTGGGGCTGGTACTGCCACTACGGGAGCGCCTTGGTGTCCTACCATGTCCAGGTCGATCGCTAGCTGTTGGTGTTGCTGGCCTACAACCACGCGGCCATCCCCGTACTCCAACCACATGTTCAAGCACAGACAAACCATGGTTGATGAAGCCCACCATCTCACCCAAATGTCTATCCATGACCTTAGTATAATCAAGGAGGGCACCAGACAGTTCATGGAAGTTGTCGCTTGTAGATTTGAGAGTAGCCCTCTGCAGCCTCAGGCCATGTCTAGTGTACAGTTCCATAGATGCCTGCATCCATATGACAGTCTAAAACATGCGCCTGGTGGTACCAGTTGCAGCGCTTCTCCCAGGAGCATGATGACCAGCGGCCCTACTACGAGCACCCAAGTATATTGGCCTATGTTGTGCCCTGCTGGACATCTGGCTCTGCCTGCTGTAACCAGACACAGTAGGTATAGATACCACACTCTCCTGTGCACTGCCACCAACTGCCAACTGTCCCTCTGCTATGGCCACTGGTGATGGGTTATGTATAGGCACTGTAACTGTGTGCGGGGTTGGGGTGGCTAAGAGGAGGATGTCAAAAGATGGCACAGTTTCAATCCCTGACAACCCCACCTGTGCCTCAACAGTACTATCATCATCTTCGGTGTCTGTATGGACACCAACATCAGATTGCCTGCAGGAGGGACCCTGACCCACCTCGCTACCTATGGGGGAAAACAAGAAATGCACTGTAAGACCTGTACAGCATTGCATAACAGTACACACACACACACACACACACACACACACACACACACACACACACACACACACACACACACACACACACACACACACACACACACACCACATTCCACCTTAATACCTACCTGTCCCTGATTTTACAGACAGTCCCACATTTATTCACATAAGTTCCCCATCCTGCATCACACTTGGTAACATACATTCATTAATACCACTCATTAATGTATTATTCCTCTAAATGCCTAGACGAGTGATCACAACACAAGACCTGTTACTCCATTACCTCCTTGACTTGAGTGGAGTAGATTTTACATGGCCTCATTGCTGTCATCCAGTGTTCACCCTATGTATGTCCGGACATTGTGAGCATGGTCCCTATATGTTAGGGGCTACTACGTTCACTCCATAATATCACACACTGGAGTGTCATGTGTTAGTATTGCTCAGTACATGCCAGATCTGCTGCTCAGTCAACCTATCATGTGGACAACAGTAATATATGGATACACTCCCTGGTGTTGTCTAGCAATTCCCCAATGCATCTGTAGTGCTGCATACATGGGTAGTCATTCACTTCTGTTGATTGCAATATTAAGGGTATACCTGGTCTCTACTTTCCCTCCCAATGCATGTTCCACGCTACAGACCTTATTATAATATCAGGTGTCTGGTGATTACATATCAGACAAGTATTCCTGGTGTCTCATGTGTCAGTCCATTTCCATGTATTGGACGATCCCAAGGGAAGTACTGCCATATGAACAACCCCACAATCACACATGTGCATACAAGGACACCCACACAAACACACACACATACACACACACACATCCTACATGCATCAACCCCCTCCACTCCACCAGATTGCACTTACAGACAAAATACCCCCCCACACACAAACACACATATACATACAGGTGAGGTTGCACAAAGATGATACACGCAATTTTCCCATTACCCATCTGTCAACATGCATAACATATGGTACTCAACAGCATGCAGTGCAGCTATAGACAATCCATGCTAGCAATAGTACATGTGTGTGATGCATGGGCTGTTTTAGTAGGTGATGCCCCTTCCCCTGGAAAACACTGCACCTATGTACACAGTATTGCTGTGCACCTGTTCTGCACCCTGCCATGTACTGTGCACCAAACCTCACAGGTGTACAAACCATTGCTGAATGTGTATTACTGTGTCAGTTATGTCTGCTCTAATGCTCACAGCCCCTATGTGTTTCAGCGACACATACCTGGGATGATATGTGGACAGATGTCACTTGTGAATGCCTAATGTCTGGTTTACAGATCTCAACATCAGTGGTGCATGTATGACCAATCCAATACTATTACACTGACAACCATCAGACCATACCGTGGCTATGGGAGTATACACATACTTATTGATATGACACACCCTTCCTTGATCTGCTATGGGACCACATCACTGCATATATTAACAGTACATGAGCCTGATATGTGACATATGTCCTGTACATTCAAATGCAGTGTCTATGAAATGTGTTAGGTGTGTAGATGCTGACCACGATACATACACTCCATGGGTGCATATCTGTGCACGCCCTTATCCTGAAGGTTTGTTTCACCTATTGTTATGTGTACTACAGCAATCACTATTCCTGGCAGGGGTATACTAGCATAGGCCATCTGCATTTGCCAGTATATGGTCAGTCTGCCCTACACATGTCCCCCAACTCTTCATGATTGCAAGGTCTACTCATGGGCACATCCCTTGGAGTTCACAAACTGCTGTCACTATTGCTGTGGGGGTAGGGTTATGTCTACCACAGTTCCTGAACCTGACTGTGTGCAGCTACAGCCATTCTTAGCATCCTTTGGATCCCTGCTGCAGTGGACTGGTGTGTCATGCTGACACACCCTCCCCACCTTCAGCCTTTTTGCAGATGCTTGACAAGTATGGCCTATACATGTGTTAGTTTGCAGTGTCCCATACACTGAACACCATGTGTAACAGCCTAGTCCCATCTAATAATGTGAACCACAGTATTATGTTATGCCATAGTGTAGATTTGTAACAGTTGCCATTGTAATACTGGTATATACACTGTTGTCGCACTGTATAAGGGTGATGTTTCACACATGTCCCTACTGTAGGCCATGTGCCACACCATTATGTTCATCCCTGTGGACACATTTCACAATGACAGGATGTTAGTTATCTTGCAGGTGTCTGACATACCCTTCAGATACCCCATCATAGTCACCACTGTAATACAGTGCATTTAACAGCAACAATACATGAGCATGTGTGGCATGCATTATGGATAGGTGTGTTAGATGTGTGCATGGAATATACCATAGCCATTACATGCCCAGTGTATTGGCAAGCATGAACATAAACCATACTCACCAGCTACAGGCTGCTGCCTTGGTGGTATACCAGAGGGACTTACATAAGAGTGTGAGAGATGCGATGTCAGTGGGCACAGCTGTGGCATTGCTACAGGATGGGTGCAGTATTACAGTGCATCAACAGTACAAGTTCACAATACTACCGCTTATAGGTTCATAGGTTCATAGGTTCATACTAGGCTATCTTCCCTAGGGCATTTATAAGCCTAGCCAGAGTGTGTTTGGCTTTCGCCACCCATTTTAAATTAATTTTGCTATGCCCTTTTTCGAGGTTAGTATACTGTGCCTCTGTCTAACAGTGACACAGAAGTGATACCCGGGGTAAACCTACGATCTCCCATCCACTCATCAAGATTCCTCTTGAAGAGAGTCAGTGAGGGACTCTGTCTATCCTAGACTGGGATTTTATTCCAGAGTGAAGGGAGCCTCTGGATTATGAATCTGTCCCTCCAGCATGTCCTATTTATTTCAGTGCTGAGGTTCAAGTCTCTTGAGCGCATAGCTCGATGGGATTTGGATTTTCTGAGGTGCAGCATGTCCATTAATTTCGGGTTGGACATGGCTTTATACATCAGGCACAGATCGCCTCTGAGCAGGCGGTATGCCACTGAGCAGAGCTGGAGTTTCTTTAACCGGGCAGCATATGGCATCTGTTTGAGCCCTTTGATCCTCTTGGTGAGGTACTTTTGGGTCTTTCCAGTTGCTGCAGGTGTCTGGTAAGGTACATCCCAAAGGGGCATTGTACTCAATTATGGGCCTGATGAGGGATGAGTAAAGAGGCACGATGACCTCCCCTGATCTAGATGTGAATCCCTTCATGATTAGGTGGGCTATATAAAATGTTCTTCTAACCACTTTGGCCATGTGGTTGTCAAATGAGAGATTGCTATCAACTTGGGTCCCCAGGTCCCTAATTACTTCTTCTGTACTTAATGGATTCCACCTAAGTGGTAATTTGTGGGCACTTTGTTTTGCCAAAGGGATGACTATACACTTTTGGCATTTAGTTTGAGGCCATGGCTCTGGCACCAGTTGTCTGTTTCTATGAGGCCCTTTTGGAGGATGCTTGTGTCAGCTGGAGAGTCGATTATGGTGCCCAGTTTGCAGTCATCTGCAAACTTGGTCAGCCACAGTCCTTCCGTGTCGGCCTGTACCTCCGAGAAATATATACTGAACAAGAGAGGTCCCAGGACTGAGCCTTGTGGGATGCCACTTGTAACTGGTTTGGAGTCTGACATGGCTCCAGCAATTCTAACCATGTGGGTTCTGTCCTTGAGCCAGTTTGCAACCCATCTAGTGACATAGGGGTTTATATTTAACCTGGTGAGCTTATCTATAATGCCTGAGTGGGGTATTGTATCGAAGGCTTTTGCGAGGTCCAGGTAGGCTGTGTGGACCACCTTCCCCTCGTCAATGGCCTTGGTGACTGTTTCAAAGAAATCGACCAGGTTTAAGAGGCAGGATCTGCCCTTAACAAATCCGAACTGGGTAGGATCCAGTGTCTGTAGGTCCCCAATATCTTTATTTATGAGGTCCATGATGATCCTTTCCATAGCTTTGCAGACCAAGCTAGTCAGGCTTATGGGGCGATAGTTTCCAGGATCCTTTGGGGCACCACCTTTGTGGAGAGGGACCACTGTTGCTATACGCCACTATTTGGGTACATATCCTGTAGTAAGGCTGAGATTGAACAGTAGTTTCATGTTTGGGTTTAGCTTTTCTTGGAGTTCATGTAAGACGCAGCCCAGGACACCATCTGGTCCCATTGATGCTATGTTTTTTGCTTTGGAGAGGGCGGCTCTTACCTGAGCATCTGAGATGTCAAGGGGGCAGCACTCTGCTGGGATAGATATTTGCCCTTTTGGTGGGGAGGGGGGGAGGAGAAGTTTGCGCTGAACCTGTCAGCTAGGATGTTGGCAATGTCTGTGGGTTCGGTGTATTTTTTGTCATTTTGGACTAATTCTGAGCATATCTGGGAATTCCCACCCAGGTTCCTAACATAACTAAAGAAAGCCTTGTGATTATCCTTAGTGTCCTGTGCAATTTTTCTCTCGAAGCTGGCCTTAGACGATTTTATGAGTGCCTGTAGTTTTTTGCTAATACTGATCAGAGATGCCTTCCTTTGGGATTTTGCTCTATCATGTAGTAGCTTCCTCCTTCTATTGTATAGTTTGTTTATGGCTGGGGTCCACCAGACAGGACATCTGCCTTTGGAGGATTGTGTCTTGGTTTTATTTCAGATTGCATGATCCATGCATTCCTGAAGGTGTTCATAGAATGCGTTTATAAAGGATTCTGTGGTCTGGGCCATATTTTCCACAGGCCCGGGGGCTTTGAAGGATTCCACCTCAGTTTTGAGGAGTGTGAAATTTGCTTTAGAGAAGTTTTTCACTGTGGTTTTCTAGGCAGGGGGTGGGGTCAGGATGTGAATATCCAGTGAGATTAGTTTATGGTCTGATCTTACCAGTGAGGGATACACTTCTGGTCTGGAGCATAGAGTCCCCATGTTGGTGATGATCAGGTCCAGTATGTTTTCCCCTCTTGTGGGAGTGGTAACAAGTTGTTCCATAGCATGTGAGTTTGTAAATTCTAGGAACCTTTGGGCTAGGGTGTTGGAGCTAGAGTAATGCTCCCAGTCTATGTTTGGGTAGTTGAAGTCGCCCAATATAATGGTGTTTGGAGAGACCTTCATATTTTCCAGTGTTCTCAGGAAGGCCGAGTGGGGTTCCTGGGTTTGGGAGGGTGGTCTGTAGCAGGCTATAAACTGGAAGGCAGTTTTACCCACTGTTAGTTGCACATGGATAGTCTCTGATGCTTCGTGTTGTGCCACCAACCTGGAGGTTTGGGTATCTTTGACAAATATTGATACTCCCCCTCCTTTTGTGGTTCAGTCCAAGTTTTGGGACCAAAAAGCATGGTATGAGGTATAACCTGGTAGTGCTGGGGTGCTCTCGGGAGCCTTGAACCAGGTTACTGCACAGATATCGATGTTCTCCATGCTAAGGAGAGTTTTGAGTGCATGTATCTTGAGGTTTAGACTTCTGGCATTGAGTAGCATTACTCTTAGTTTCTTATCCCTTGTGATACCTATGGAGGTGGTTTTGTCTTTTGAGCTTTGCCTAAAAAATGCACTATGGGGGTAGCAAGAACCTTTGCCAATATCCGAAAGCCCAGAGGTGACAGGTGCAAGCTCCTAAGCAACGTGGCTTGTCGAGCATGTCATCCCAGGCTGACAGGCATTGGATCCCCTTTGAATGACACCAATACTTAAGCCAATTGTTGAAATTGATCATCTTGTCTTCATATTGTGGCATCATTCTTGGTAAGGGTAAGATGCTACTCAAGGTCAGGGTCATACCGGCCTGGGCTACATGCTCAGAGAGCTCCTCTATGTCTCTTTTCATGTAGTCCAGGGAGGTACATCTCAGGTCATTCACACCAGCATGGACAATGACTGAGTCATATTTGTACTTGCCTTGGAGTGACCTGAGTGCTTGTGTTATGTGGCGGATCCTAGTGCCTGACAGGCAGCTCACCGTGACCTTCTCCTTGTTCAGCCTGGTGAGCGGGACGTCAGTGTGCCTGACAATAGAGTCACCTATTACAAGTGTATCAGGTGTGTTGTTTAGCCTTAAGGGTTGTGACTGTTCGGCACACTGGCTTTGTGAGCTATGTGTTGCACGTGTTTTGTTTTGGGGTAGCGGTTGCTTGGGTGTCTGCTTTGGAGGTCTCTGTTGCTTACGCAGATTTTTATTTAGAGCCTCTGAGTATGTTTTTTTGTGTTTATGTGTTTGGTCTGTTGTCGTGGTAGGTCTATGTGAGACTGGAATTGTAGTGAGTGTGGTTTCCTTCTCCTCCTGACTGGTTACGCCAGTACTGATTTGGGAGAGTGTAGCCTCCAGTTTGGCTATATGGTTGCATCTCTCACATTTGTTGGAATTTGTTGGGAGGAGGAGAGGGTTGTCTGTGTACATGAGGCAGTTGTAACATTGCCTCAAGATTCCCAGATTCACCAGCTGGACCGGAGAGGAGATGGACAACTGACCTTTGGACATGCTAGAATAGTATTGGGATTTCCTTTATAATTGAAAAAAAGGGCCAGTGGGGAACAAGGTACTCAAGGGTAGTTTGTGAGGCTGTAGTGCTTTTAATTTTTTAGTGCTGACTTAGTGAGCAAGTGTTACAGGTAACTTAAATGCAAAAACACGAAAAGAAAGCAAATAAGTGAATGCACAATCTAGTACCAATAAAGGCTATCTGTTTATTACTACTATGGAGCAACAGACTATATAATATATATATATATATATATATATATATATATATATATATATATATATATATATATATATATATATATATTTGACATCTCACATATTCATGATCTACCTGTACAGATGCGGATGCATACACAGCAGTGGTCTACTGATGTGCCCTTTGGCCTTACCTGTACGCTCCTCAGCTGGTGTGTGGGTAGTACCCACCTCCACAATGGTCTCTGCCAGTTGTAGGGTGTGCGGGCGGGCAGATGCCACAAGGCTGGTGAGGAGTTTCTCAACCTGTGTCAGTGTGGGATGGATGGCATGACCCCCTATTGCAAGGTGATCCCCCTGGACTGCAGCAGCATGCCAACGGGCATTGTGAAATAGGTCAGAACATTGTTGCCGGACCTGCTCATAACTGCGGTTAAGCAGGCCAACATCATTGACCCTGTAGACTGGATCGTTCCATAGGGCAGTCTGCTCCTGCTGCTCATGGGTGGTCCTGCTGAACAAAACTGGATAGTGCTGGATTAGGTAGTTCAAGACAACCTCAATTTTTGCAGCTGCATACCCAGGTAAACAGCCATGGGATATCTTGCCTGAAAGACATAAAGATGGAAACAGGTCTGAGCAACTCATACAGCAAGGTTACCATAGTTCTAAATACACATCTCTGTCACTGCCCCACCATATCATTGACAACAAACTGTTCACACAACTCAATAGGTATGGCTACAGCTTACCTACCATTGGGACATATATTGTATTGTACCACACTTTGTGCTATGTGTTTGTAACCATGTTCCCTGTGTGGACACTATCATTGCTGGCCTGCATGCCATTGTCAGGGCCACTATGGTTCCATATATGCATGTGGTATGCTTGCTATGTGATTGCTGCACATCTGTCATTCTGTGTTATTGGGGATATCTATGCATGCTGTTGGACATGTTCCAGGATTGTCTGGACTATTACTACCCACATATGTTCTATAAAAGTGACACAATAGCATGTTTAGGGAATAGTTGCCAGCAGAACCACTTATCCCACCTCATCTGGCCATGTTATCAGGCCACATCACATGTAGAACCCACCCTGGGACCTCCTCATCTACTGGTTCAGTACTACCTTCAGGTGGAACCACCTCAGGGGATGTTGTTCACCCCCGTGGGCACACACAGACATGATCCGGTCACCCAAGGTCAGGTCCAGGGTCTGTTCCATAGAAGGCTCCACAGACAATTGTGGGATGTGCTACAGCACCTTGTGGCACCCAGTACACAATCACAGGGTCCACATGCCCCTCCTGCTCAGCCTCCAGGCCAGGCACCTTCAGGGCCGTGGACTGCTGTTGTGATTAGCAATGGGTGGGGGTCTTGTTCCCATTGTTTCCATATGGAGGCGCATGGGGCTACCACAGCACAGACCACACACACCATCCAGGGTGTTTACCCACCACATGTGCCATATACCACCCCTGTAGGCTGTCCTCTATACTTACCAACCGGAACTACCTCCACAAATATACCTGCTATCCTTCCCCATATTCTCATTCGATACTTCACAGACAAGTGCAGTGTGGTCCCAACAAGGGGTTCACATGTGACATACCCATCCATGTTGCACACATTTACAGCTGTATATATCTGTGTGTATTGGTATGTGTGCTGTTCCCTCACACATAGCATGCAGCACTGTGGTGGTAATATAGAGGACATGTATTTACATACATATATGTGTGTGTGTTTGTATATATGTAGACATATGCATATATATATATATATATATATATATATATATATATATATATATATATATATATATATATATATATATATATATATATATATATATATATATACATGTATGTGTGTGTGTATATATATATATATATATATATATATATATATATATATATATATATATATATATATATATATATATATATATATGTATAGGTATATATATATATATATATATATATATATATATATATAGATATATATGTGTATATATATATATATATGTGGGTCCTTGTCAGAACATCAAAAGTACAGTTAATCGAACTGCACTTTGACGAAATGACTTTAGCGAAAGTGTATGACATCGAATATGCACTTTCGCTAAAACAAAGTAAAAAAACAAAATAACATGCAGTTTGCATGTTTTGTTAGATGTACATCAACATATTCTGTTGATGTACGACTAACAAATCTTTTGTGGAGATCGCGATACAGTGGGGATAAGGGAATATTCCCTTTTCTCCACTGTAGTGCAATCTCGGAGTTAGAATATTAAAGTAGGGGGGTGTGGGTTTGCAGGGGGGACTGCCCCTCTGCATAGTAGTATTTACATTTTTTGTTGTGTGTATTTTTTAATTTTGTTTTGTTTACTTTAGCAAAAGTGCATGTTTGATGTTATGCACTTTCGCTAAAGTAGGGTCGTGAACTGAACTGCACTTTTGATGTTTTAACATAGACCCATATATATATATATATATATATATATATATATATATATATATATATATATATATATATCTATGGGTGTACTTTCCTACAACAAAAATTCACTTTTTCGAAATGGGAAAGTACATCCCCACTTAAGCAAAAGTGAGCTTTAACGAAAGTGCAGTTTCGCTTAAGCTCACTAGACCGAACCTACAGCACCACAATGGAGGACACTGAAAAATGGGCTATGTCCTCCACTGTGGTGTGATAGTCATGGACCTTAGGGTTAGGGCATGGGTCAAGGTAAGGGGATAGCCATACTAACTAACCCCTTACCCTAACCTGTGCCCTAACCCTAAGGTCCGTGACTATCGCAACACAGTGGATGACATAACCTGATTTGGAATGTCTTCCACTGTGGTGCGATAGTCATGGACCTTAGGGTTAGGGCACGGGTCAAGGTAAAGGGATAGCCCTACTAACTATCCCCTTACCCTAACCCTAAGTTCCATGACTGCTAGCCTGTTTGGTCTAGCGGGTTCGAGAGAGTTCACTTTCGTTAACGTGCACTTTCACGTTAGTGTGGTTGTACTTTTAAAGTTCGAAGTAGTGAACTTTCTTTCTTCAAAGGTACACCCATAGATATATATATATATATCTATATATATATATATATATATATATATATATATGTATATATATATATATATATATATATATATGTATATATATATATATATATATATATATATGTGTGTGTGTGTGTGTGGGTGTAGATATATATTATGTTGTATATATGTGTTTATATATATATATATATATATATATATATATATATATATATATATATATATGTCTACATATGGGTATCTGTAGATCTGTAGACATACATGAATATTTACATATATATATATATATATATATATATATATATATATATATATATATATATATATATATATATATACACATACCTATATATGGGGTACATCCAGACATCAGGTCCACAATCTTTAACTCTCCTTCCTGCACAGCTGCACTGTTCTGCCTTGCAACAACAGAGACAGGTATCACATATGGACACAGCCTAACATTCGAGGGTATATAGAGCCAGATTGCAGGTAAGCCTATTACACATGTATGGCATTTCAGCATGCTACAATACATGTTAACCTGAGTGTCCTGCAAGTGGTGGGCTCTGGAACCCACGTGTCCATCATGATGACATTATTTCCACCACCAGCAATTGGCCACAGTAATATGCATCCTTTCCATTACACAATACACACTATATTGGCTTACAGCTTGTCAGTCAGTGCTGCTCTACACATTTGGTGGGTTTGGCCCACTACCCGCTGGGGCAGACTCTAATGTCCATAGCAGTTGTTCAGCTGAACATCATTACAACAGCAACACCTGATGGCACATATATATCATTCCACATCATCTACCCCAGTATTATGGACCAAGTACTATAGTGAATCAGAAAAGCAGACACCCAAGCAGCCGCTACCCCAAAACAAAACACGTGCAACACATATCTCACAAAGCCGGTGTGCCGAACAGTCACAGCCCTTAAGACTAAACAACACACCTGATACACTTGTAATAGGTGACTCTATCGTCAGGCACACTGACGTCCCGCTCACCAGGCTGAACAAGGAGAGGGTCACGGTGAGCAGCCTGTCGGGCTCTAGGATCCGCCACATAGCACAAGCACTCAGGTCACTTCAAGGCAAGTACAAATATGACTCAGTCATTGTCCATGCTGGTGTGAATGACCTGAGACGTACCTCCCTGTACTACATGAAAAGAGACATAAAGGAGCTCTCTGAGCATGTAGCCCAGGCCGGTATGACCCTGACCTTGAGTAGCATCTTACCCTCACCAAGAATGATGCCACAATATGAAGACAAGATGATCAATTTCAACAATTGGCTTAAGTACTGGTGTCATTCAAAGGGGATCCAATGCCTGTCAGCTTGGGATGATATGCTCGACAAGCCATGATGCTTCGTGAGGGATGGCTTGCACCTGTCACCCCTGGGCTTTCAGATATTGGCAAAGGCTCTTGCTACCCCCATAGTGCCTTTTTTAGGCAAGGCTCAAAAGACAAGCCCACCTCCATAGGTATCACAAGGGATAAGAAACTAAGAGTAATGCTACTCAACGCCAGAAGTCTAAACCTCAAGATGCACACTGAAACTCTCCTTAGCATGGAGAACATCAATATCTGTGCAGTAACAGAAACCTGGTTCAGGGCTCCCGAGAGCACCCCAGCACTACCAGGTTATACCTCATACCATGCTTTTCGGCCCCAAAACTTGGACCGAACCACAAAGGAGGGGAGTATCGATATTCATCAAAGATACCCACACCTCCAGGTTGGTGGCAAAGCATGAAGCATCAGAGACTATCCATGTGCAACTAACAGTGGGTAAAACTGCCTTCCAGTTTATAGCCTGCTACAGACCACCCTCCCAAACCCAGGAACCCCACTTGGCCTTCCTGAGAACACTGGAAAATATGAAGGTCTCTCCAAAACCATTATATTGGGCGACTTCAACTACCCAAACATAGACTGGGAGCATTACTCTAGCTCCAACACCCTAGCCCAAAGGTTCCTAGAATTTATAAACTCAAATGCTATGGAACAACTTGTTACCACTCCCACAAGAGGGGAAAACATACTGGACCTGATCATCACCAACATGGGGACTCTATGCTCCAGACCAGAAGTGTATCCCTCACTGGTAAGATCAGACCATAAACTAATCTCACTGGATATTCACATCCCGATCCCACCCCCTGCCTAGAAAACCACAGTGAAAAACTTTTCTAAAGAAAATTTCACACTCCTCAAAACTGAGGTGGAATCCTTCAAAGCCCCCGGGCCTGTGGAAAATATGGCCCAGACCGCAGAATCCTTTATAAACACATTCTATGAACACCTTCAGGAATGCATGGATCATGCGATCCCAAATAAAACCAAGACCCAATCCTCCAAAGGCAGATGTCCTGTCTGGTGGACCCCAGCCATAAACAAACTATACAATAGAAGGAGGAAGCTACTAAATGATAGAACAAAATCCCAAAGGGAAGGCATCATTGATCAGTATTAGCAAAACTACGGGCACACATAAAATTGTCTAAGGCCAGCTTAGAGAGAAAATTGCACAGGACACTAAGGATAATCACAAGGCTTTCTTTAGTTATGTTAGGAACCTGGGTGGTAATTCCCAGATATGCTCAGAATTAGTCCAAAATGACAAAAAATACACCAAACCCACAAACATTGCCAACATCCTAGCTGACAGGTTCAGCAAACTTCTCCCTCCCCACCAAAGGGCAAATATCTATCCCAGCAGAGTGCTGCCCCTGAGATCTCAGATGCTCAGGTAAGAGCCGCTCTCCAAAGCAAAAAACACAGCATCAATGGGACCAGACGGTGTCCCGGGCCTGTGCCTACATGAACTCCAAGAAGAGCTAAACCCAAACATAAAACTACTGTTCAATCGCAGCCTTACTACAGGATATGTGCCCAAAGCGTGGGGTCCAGCAACAGTGGTCCCTCTCCATAAAGGTGGTGCCTCAACGGATCCTGGAAACTATGCCCCATAAGCCTGACTAGCTTGGTCTGCAAAGCTATGGAAAGGATCATCATGGACCTCATAAATAAAGATATTGGGGACCTACAAACACTGGATCCTACCCAGTTCGGCTTTGTTAAGGGCAGATCCTGCCTCTTAAACCTGGTTGATTTCTTTGAAACAGTCACCAAGGCCATTGACGAGGGAAGGTGGTCCACACAGCCTACCTGGACCTCGCAAAAGCCTTCGATACAATACCCCACTCGGGCATTATAGATAAGATCATCAGCTTAAATATAAACCCCTATGTCACTAGATGGATTGCAAATTGGCTCAAGGACAGAACCCACATGGTTAGAATTGCTGGAGCCATGTCAGACTCCAAACCAGTTACAAGTGGTGTTCCACAAGGCTCAGTCCTGGGACCTCTCTTGTTCGGTATATATTTCTTGGAGGTACAGGCCAACACGGAAGGACTGTGGCTGACCAAGTTCGCAGATGACTCCAAACTGGGCGCCATAATCGACTCTCCAGCCGACACAAGCATCCTCCAAAAGGTCCTCATAGAAACAGACAACTGGTGCCAGAGCCATGGCCTCAAGCTAAATGCCAAAAAGTGTATAGTCATCCCCTTTGGCAAAAACAAAGTGCCCACAAATTACCACATAGGTGGTAATCCATTAAGTACAGAAGAAGTAATTAGGGACCTGGGGACCCAAGTTGATAGCAATCTCTCATTTGACAACCACGTGGCCAAAGTGGTTAGAAAAACATTTTATATAGCCCACCTAATCATGAAGGGATTCACATCTAGATCAGGGGACATCATCGTGCCTCTTTACTCATCCCTCATCAGGCCCATAATTGAGTACAATGCCCTTTGGGATGTACCTTACCAGACACCTGCAGCAACTGGAAAGACCCCAAAAGTACCTCACCAAGAGGATCAAAGGGCTCAAACAGATGCCATATGCTGAAACTCCAGCTCTACTCAGTGGCATACCGCCTGTTCAGAGGCAATCTGTGCCTGATGTATAAAGCCATGTCCAACCCGGAATTAATGGACATGCTGCACCTCAGAAAATCCAAATCCCATCGAGCTACGTGCTCAAGAGACTTGAACCTCAGCACTGAAATAAATAGGACATGCTGGAGGGACAGATTCATAACCCAGAGGCTCCCTTCACTCTGGAATAAAATCCCAGTCCAGGTTAGGCAGAGTCCCTCATTGACTCTCTTCAAGAGGAATCTTGATGAGTGGATGGGAGATCATAGGTTTACCCCGGGTATCACTTCTGTGTCACTGTTAGACAGAGGCACAGTATACTAACCTCGAAAAAGGGCATAGCAAAATTAATTTAAAATGGGTGGCGAAAGCCAAACACATTCTGGCTAGGCTTATAAATGCCCTAGGGAAGATAGCCTAGTATGAACCTATGAACCTATGAATTACATGCGTATATACTTCACATACCTGTTGTGAGAATGAGGTCTGTTGAGGATGGTGTCTGTTTTATTTTTCTCCTTGGCTATAGCCTTAGCCTGCTTCCTTTGTTTCTGTTTTTTTTTTGGTTGTGAGTTTGGTTTTGGTTGGATCTGTTTTCTCTCTCTCTCTCTCTGTCTCTCTGTCTCTCTGTCTCTCTCTCTCTCTCTCTCTCTCCCTCCAGTAAATGGATTGAGCTGCTTGGAATAGATTGCAGCATGGCTTTTGTAGGTGAAGCACATGATCAGGTAATAGCCTCTGCAGCAATCAGTGTCCTCTACTTACTACCTGCATGCAGCATGCTGTGTAGGACTTCCAATTACCACTGTCATGGCAACCCACTACTATAAATCCCTACATCATGTGGGTGTGGTCCCTTTACCTTTCCTGTATGGTAGACATCCTTCCTGTATGTGAGCAGCAGTGTTACAGACAGCAGGTAGCAATACCTCTTACAAGAGAACTTGCACACTCAGGCCAGCTACATATTTGGATGAGGTTCCAGAACTACAAACAAAGCATGAGTAGTGTTGTATGCATTTTGTAGCACCAGTGTTACAGGGTTTGTGTGTACATACTAGTTTAACATGGACTGCAGTCTGTCTGCATAGCTCTCAACTGTGTGTCTTTCCACCTGATGGCCAGAGGTGTGCCTGATATGTTTTGCCTGTCCACCACACAGGTCTTGTGTCAGACATATCACTGGCAGTGTGTGTGTTGAGTGTTATCAGTACATGGCTACATCCATTCTGATGTCATATTCCTGACTAAGGGTATATTGCAGTCTATCCTGTAACACCAGCAACTTGCTCAGTGTATGACAACACTATTTCACATATGAGCCAGTGTTCCAGCCTCTGTCCTCCACCTACATACCAGGCTTTGTTCATATGACATGCTGTCAGGGGTTGTTATATAGTGGCCTGTGATTATGTCATGCTGCCATTCCTGTCATCATTCCACTGCTGTTGTGGCCCCCGCACATATTGTGGGGTTGGGTCCATATATGTATGGTCTTCATCTGCACAATACATGTGTGCCCTTCTGCATTCCAGAGGTCAGTGTATGCGACAGTGGTATATGCTCCTGTATGTCAGTCTATGGGGGAGATGCACCATAACTAACCTAGGCTGTTACAACATGTGAGGGATATCAGGGGAAAGCTGCCTTAAGGTATCTGGATGTACATTACCATACAATTCACCTTGGGTAATTGCAGGCCTACTGTTTCCTGTAATACAGACTGTTTTGTTTGTCAGTGAGATTGTGATGGTTTCAGTTATGCCTTGTTATGTAACAGATTCATCCCATTGTGTCAACTGAAGTCTTTACCCCCTAGGCATTGTGTACAGAGTGTATATAGAGGCTGCTGGACCATACATCTGCATTACTTACTGTTGATTGATTGTTATCCTGTTGCCCAGTCTGTCTTTACTGTTGTACTACTTGAAGGCCTTGGCCTGGACAGCAACATGTGTTATGCTTTCCGGATTACTGTATTAATTGATCTGTTTGAGAGTTGCATTAGTCTGTTTATATGTATTTCAAAGTCTAAATAGCTATATGACATGGCATATACAACTGTAATAGTACACAAATAAAGCTTTCTCATGTATGCACACCTGTGTGTGGTGTTATATCCTTTGACCTCTCTGTGGGTATATGTTTCAGGCAACAATTGTCTTTTGTATGGGTGACTCATACAGTGTCCAGTTGGTAAGGTGGCAACTGTAGGAATTCTGACTGTTCTGTATGGTGTGCACCCTTTAAATATGTATCTTCCTATACATATCTCTGTCTGTGTATGTGTAGTTACATATATATGCATATGTATATGTATATATATATATATATATATATATATATATATATATATATATATATATATATATATATATATATATATATATATATATATATTTATACACATATATATATATATATATATATATATATATATATATATCTGCATATGTGTGTGTGTGTGTATATGCATCTAAGGAATGCTTATTGCTTCCACATTGTACATTCCCTATGGTAGCCAGACTGTACTGCATGATATGTTATTGATACCAGCCTGACATCATACAGGTGGGATGGATTACTGTTAACATCTTGTGCCCATGTTTTGTTGGGTCCTGGTTATGGGACATGCAACAGTTGGTATTGTATTGCAGGGCAGACCTGTTTGGCTGTGGGGGGAGCGGGTAATATCATAACGTACAAGACACATTGGGCCCCCTCACCCCATTAACGGTGCCTGTGGTCATATATGTATTTGTTATGTTCTCTTTTATATCTGTAGATATATATCTGTATATATATATATATATATATATATATATATATATATATGTATATATATATATATATATATATATATATATATATATATATATATATGTATATAGAGAGACATATATATGTAGACACATATATCGATGTATGCATATGTGTATATATATATATATATATATATATATATATATATATATATATATGTATATATATATATATATATATATATATATATATATATATATATATATATAGATGTAGATATTTATATATCTATCCACTCCCTGGAGGTTGAGCCCCATCCCCTGAGGTGGTTCCACCTGATGTTGGTGCAGGACCAACGGACAAGGAAGTCCCAGGTTGGGCCCCAGATGTGTTGGTGACCAGTGCCATGGCCAGCTGAGGTGGGACAGGCCTTCCCAAACGTGCTATGGTGTTTACATTTTATCAACTTATGTGGGTTAGCAATAGTCAACACATTCCAGGATTAGGTATAACAGCATGCATAGAGATTCCCATTAACCCAAACACCAGATATGAAACAGCTGCATAGCAAACAGAACACATGCATATATGTGACCACAGTGGTCATTACAACAGCATGCAGGTACATTGATGGCAGCATGCCACCAATGTGGGAGTATTTCAACATAGCACATGCATAGAAACAGATTTAAATAACTATCAAACAATAGGACATATGTCCCAACAGTAGAGTTGTCAGCACATACCAACTGAGTTGTGTATTTAGTTTATTGTTGCAGATATGGTGGGGGGGGGGTATCAATTAACAACTAGTATATTCCTGTAGTTCGCATTACTTTCCTAGACAGTGCTGTGATCTGTACCTTACAAGTATTAGTACACTACCCTATTGCCTTAGTCTGGACAGTTGTATGACTGTCGACAACTATATACATAAACTGGTTTTACCTGCAGTATGTACCTTTTACCTGGTATACCTGTGGCATTATTGTTTGTTAACACTACCTAACTGTTTCTACACATACTCCCAGATTCCAGGGTGATGTTATGCACACACCTGTCCATCTCTTTTTGCACACACTCTGGGCATGTCTTCACAACATGCAGGTGAAGCGGGACATATTTCCACTATTGCCCTCTTAAACCTTTAGTGACTTGTACAATGACAGGTTTCACTCTGTTACTGTCACAGCCTGACAACATGGGGATGGAGATGGGACATACTTGGCTACTTACTATCATAACATTTTGGGGGGTTGCTAGAGTGACAGGTTTGTTGTTATAGATGTCTGACAATCAGTTGTATGTCTTGTTTGCTGCCTAAGCGTCTGGGATCATCCCACTGGTTTGCCAGGGGGACAGGGTGACAGGCAGCATCTATGGGCTGATTTACTGGACATTCTGGACATTTTTGTACACTTGTGGGGTATGATACTGCATACAGCCTACTACATCTCCCAGGATTCAAACCATGGCTGTGTGTGCAAAAAATACAACAGTTTCCATCACAGTTGAGTGTGCTATTTGGATTTTGTCTGTCTTTGCAGCGTTTTCTGTCTAAGTCTCTCTCAGTTTTACTATTTGACCTCTTGTGATTATAACATTCATATACAGACATTCCTACACAATTTATTTATGTAGCACAGTGTGGGTAACAGTACTTACTACAACAGCACTATTAAGTGATTGCAACTCTACATTACCATCTGATACCAGAGTGAACACATGCAGTCCAGCAGTTAGACATTAATTGTCAGGCTATTAAGCTTTTATTTACATACAACCTATATGAGACTCTTCCTGCCCTATTCTCTGGTGCATGTAGTACATGCCTTAAACAATACATGTTTTATACAGGCAATTAACTTACTACTACTTTTAGATTTATTTCCTGTGACAGTACATGCAAGAATATTACTAACCTGCCTTGTGTTGCAACTGCTCCAGTCTACATTCATGGGCTTTCTGGTTCATAGCCCGCTCACCTGCCACTGTGAAAGACATAAGATGAATATTTAGCCATACCTATCCATAATATACATGAGCTGGCAATTATTAAACAGGTAGTGGACTGATACACACAGCTGGGACTTCCCTTGTCCTCCTAGCCTGTTTGACCTACTGATCCAAGAGATCCCCCTTTCTCCACTTCAGGTCAGCATAGTGATGCCTGACCTACTCACCAGTCAGGGGTATGTCAGTGACACTGATGAGGTCATGGGTGAGATGGTCCCAGACTTCTGCTTTGTATTGGTAACACTGGTACTGGCCCTGCAGCAGTCTCATGTCATGGTCTTTCACAAGGAGTCCTGCCATTACTCTGGACCCCTGGATGCCCCAGCACTGTGCCCGAAAGCACACACCCTCTCCCATTCCAGACATAGTGCCTACAAGGGCAAGCTACAACCAGTTATGAGATGTATTCCCGCCTGTTGGGTGTAAATAGGGCCGGTTTCCTGCACTTTGCTGTGATTGGATGGTTTTGAAAAGGCTAAGCTATGGGCAAACCTGCTTACCTAAATTTGGTATTGCTTAAAGGGGTATACCAATGGGCAGACTGAGTTAGCTGGCCTACACATTGCTTACACCTACTAAGCTGGACTGTGCAATGCTTAGCATTGCTTAATATTTAAGTTGCATTATATTTGCATTGTGGCATTGATTTATTATTCATTACATGTTATATATGTGTTTGGTATCCATGATTCATGTGTACGTACACTGTATGGGGTCCTTGTGTTTATTAGGGGAGTTCAACACTTTATTACAATGACACCTCACATCTGGGCTTAAAGCAGTACTTCAGTTCACATATTTATGACCTGTAGTAGGTTATACAGTATAAAACTGCATATAGATTCCTTTCACATGTTCAGTTTGTATTTCCTATGATGAGGATCTGTTTGGTGATACCTTAATCCTATGTACTGCTGAGATGGCTTAGTGGTTAACTACTGTGACTGTAGTGCACAGGGTCTTTGGTTCAAGACCTGCAAAGGCTGTGTATTTTGTTTCTGGCCAGAACAGCAGCTGATGCATATAGATTGATTAAGGCACTTTTAAGCAATAGTAAGCGTGTTTGGGCGGGTTTGTGCGAAGGTAAGCAATGCTAACTTCCGGTTAAATAGGCTTACAAAGTGTTAGCTTCAATATTGCTTAACCTGTGTGCACATTGCTTACCCCCAAGCAAACAGGCTTAAACCCACTCACTACTGCTTAAATATGCTTACTCCCACTTGCTGCTGCGTAACTATGTTTAGTCTTGCTTACTAGTGCTTACACCCGCTTTCCACCGCACTAATTTAGACAGTTTATGTCTAATGGCTCTTGAGTAGGTGGTGGATTTGGCAACTGCATAGTTTATCATTCATTACACATTTTACCTTCCATTTGTATCCCTGATTCCTGTGTACATATACTATATGGGCCAATTGTGATTATCTGTGGACTTTGCAACATTATGACAATGACATCTCACATCTGCATTTAACGCAGTACTCCAGTTCACAAATATATGTTATGTTGTAGGTTATGCAACAAAATAAATTGATCATAAAGTGATTTGACATGGAAAATGGACTGTGCTAGAGTGAGGCTCAAACCGGGAATGACTGCTCGTAAGGCGAATGCTCTGCCCACTACACTATTGCTGTACTGCTTCATTTGCATATATCTTGCTTTTTATCCTCTTGTGCCATTTAAGCTGCATTAACCGTAGCTAAGCAATGGGCAAATCCGCGCACCTACGCTTAAATTTGATCTGTTTCTTAAAAAAAAATTCTTTGTATTTAAATGTTTTAACTATTGCTCTTGTAACTTGGGGGGATGTTGCTGGTGGTATGCGAACATCTATGAGCGGTCGCGCTCATTCATACTCCTACAATGCTGTTCTTGATTGCAGGGGTGTGTATATTCTGAGAGCTCTGCTATCAGACACATCCCCTGCACTCGTACATGCTCCATGTCCATTTAGGAGCTCAAGCAGCGTTCCTTCATTAATATGCATGGCACGCTGCCGTCCTGCTCCTAAATGGCCGCTTCCATGCAGGACTAAGCTAGTCCTGCACAGAAGGATAGTGAATCCGGAGGATAGTGTTAATTAGCACCCTTTAACTTTCCTTCTTAAAGAAAATTCACTCTTCATTCTCTCTGTATCAGAAAGGCAAATATTTCCAAATAATCCCTTTTACAAAGGATACATTTTCTTTCTTTCTTTCTTTCTTTCTTTCTTTCTTTCTTTCTTTCTTGGTTTGGACAAACTTTCAGCAATACAGCATCACTACTTAGTGAGTTTCACATACTAGCTTCCTGTTTCAAGGTAAACTGTCAGCTTTCATCATAACATGTTGTGTGCAGCTGCTGGTGGTGACAGGCAAAATAGTTTTGGCTCTGTGTTGAAGAAATATTCTTATTAAGCATTCATACTGTAGGACTCAAATCTCTGTGTTGGCATTTATTGTTCATGGTATATTTTAATAGACGTTTTGAAGCCAAGGTGTTTGTTGACAATAAGTTGGATATGGTTAATTCCAGCCACATCTTAGTTCTATGTTCTTGTTTTAATGTATTTGATATTTTATACTGCTTTTATATTTGGAGTGCTGATAACTAGTGCTGTTCACACAGAGTAAGAAAGGGGCTTACGTTATATCTTTTGCACCACCATTATTATGTGCTACATATGCAATGCACAGGCCTTTTTTTTTGGCCACAGCTGCATTAAGTGCAAGATTACTGATGAGCTGGTACTCAGTGGGTGCTATTCAGCACTGGAACAGTTATTATACCTAACATGCCTGTGAGTGCATTAAGAAATATGTATGGGAATTGTCACCATGTGTGTTTGGCACATTTATATTTTTAATGTGCCATGGTATGTGACCTGGAGTTACATAGATCACACATACTTGAACACTTTCACTCATTACTTTTCTGTCACATCTCACACTTTATGCTAACCTGGCTGAATCCTAGTGCTGCAGGGAAGATAATTTTAAAGACAGAATGAAATGCTGATGAACGACCTGTACACATGTGACGCATGTGATGCTGATGGAGAACCTGAACACATGTGAAGCGTGTTATGCTAATGGTAGACCTGCACATATGTGATGCTGATGGAAGATTTGCACAAGTGATGGTGATGAATGACCTGCATACATGTGATGCAGTTGGAAAACCTGTACACATGTAATTCTGATGAATAGGCTGCACATATGTGATGCTGATAAATGGCTTGGGCACATATGATGCTGATATTAATGACCTTCACTTACATGATTCTGGTGGAAGACATACATGTATGTGATAATGATAAATGGCCTCACACGTGTGTTGCTGATGAATGACCTGCACATATGTGATGCAGATGGAGGACTGCACACATATGAAGCTGATGGATGACCTATGCCCATATGATGCTGGTGAATGACCTATATACATTTAATGATGATAGGGGGACCTGCACACATGTGAAGCTGATAAATTACTTGCACATATGTGAAGCTGATGAAAGAATACATGGAAGTGAAGTTGATGGATGATCTGCACACATGTGAATCCATGTTTCTACTTCTTGACAGTGCATCCTCCATAACAGTCTGTCTTTAGCTAAAATCCTGCTGTTAATGAGGCCTTGACTCCATGGATCAACAGTGCCATTAGAATGTAGGCAACATGCATGATGGAATATGCTAGACATCTCACCAAGTTCAGATTTCCAGTATACAGACTGGTAGTGGAAACCATCCTCCAATTAAAATGCAAGAGTGTTCCTTACTTCTCTGGTTGTGACTAGAGCTGATGTCCTCATCCCTGCTGAATACATGGAGGTTAGTGTGCTTGGAAGGATCACAGTGATCTTGCAAACTGCAGCTTTAATACTGTTCCATGATGCACATGATGCACACATTTATTGCACTAAACCTACACACTGTCACCAGCTAGACTTTGGGAGGTGCAGGTGACCAAGGTGCATAATGTAGACACATTTTCATAAAAAAAAATCCATACAGGAATGTATGATTGCTTTACATACAGAGTGCACATGTTGCAAGTGTATGTGATTGTCTCCTGTTGACCCTCTGTCAGTCCAGGATTGTTTTAACCTGATATACACTGTCATAATATTTTTGTCACTGTGAATGCCTGACAGTATTTTAGGTGTGTTTACAAGGATGCATTATGTAGTATGAATGCTTAATGTCCATTTACAATCATTTTCAGTACAGGGAGTTTTAGTGTGTTTCTGTGGCACACTGAAATGTTATGAGAACTTTGTCTACTAACTTATCCTGTTCTTGCATGGTGATGGTTCTTGTTAATCTTTTATGGAGCTCTGCAATCTGCATTTGCTTTTAATTTTCATGCTATAAAGTGAATTCTTAGAGCATGTGCAGTAGCCTGTTAACCTTATGAAATTTACATTTATGCATCAATGTTATGGACATCGATATTTCATCCATTTGATGAAGAGTACTACATCTATCTATCTATGTATCTATTTATCTATCTATCTATCTATCTATCTATCTATCTATCTATCTATCTATCTATCTATGGTTCTTCTGCATTTTGTCAAATGTTCATTTGAACAACAAATACAATGGGTGGTAGAGATTGTTAAACGCTCATTAGTCAAATATTGGACATCTCACCTATGGCTTAACTGAGACAGAAAAGTGGAGTTTGGAAGGTGGTTAGAGTGTTTATGCATGTGCTTGAGTGTTAGGGTTAGGTTCAGGGTTAGTTAAAGAGATAGATGTCATGTGTTTGCAAGCAAGTTTATATAGTTTAGAATAAGGGTTGGGGTTAGGTAAGGAGATAGATCTTATGTGCCAGAATGCAAGTTTGTATATTTTAGGTTATGTAGCCCTCCTGCCCACCTTAGTAGTGCATGCTAACCCTATAACCAATGCTACAACTTACCATAAAAAAAAGTTTCTGTAACACTACCGATGTTCAGACAAATATGAAGAAATGTTATAGGGGATTTTAGTGTGAAGATCAGGAATGGAAATAGCTGTCCTTTCCTGATCTTTTGCATGTTCAGTATTTAGGGCATTTAATGTTATGCAAGTTCTAACAGCTAAATGATGCTCTTTTATGTTCAACATTAAGTAAGATCAGTCATACATGATTTATATATATATATATATATATATATATATATATATATATATATATATATATGTGTGTGTATGGCTCTACATTTTCATAATCTTCATATCTGAAATTTCACATAACTGAAGACCATATAACTGAGCCGAAAAAGCCGAAACTTCACATGAATGAACAATCACAAAGCCAAACTGTTTCCCAGTGTAAGTAACCACTGGGCCAAAAATTTCACAGAGAACACACCACACCATCTTCAACCTACCCAGGTGGGGGGGCTATACTCCCTGCTGCACTCCCCAATGTTGGCTGCTGTGCCCCCTCCCCCCCATAACTAAATATTCCAACTCTAGGATCACACTACAGTGGGGAAAAGGTTAAGTCTCCCCTTGCTGGCCAAGTGGTTACTTACCCTGGGAGACAGTTCAGCTTTGTGATCATTCATTCAGGCGAAGTTTTGAGATTCTCGGCTCGGTTATATGGTCTTCGGTTATGTGAAATTTCAGGCATGTAAAGTAGAGCCATAGATATATATATATATATATATATATATATATATATATATATATATATATATATATATACACACACACACACACACACACACACACACACACACACACACATATATATATATATATATATATATATATATATATATATACATATATATATATATATATATATATATATATATATATATATATACACAAAATACATGCACGCTCACACATGCATGATATATCTATATATATATATATATATATATATATATATATATATATATATATATATATATATATATATATATATATATATATATATATATATATATATATATATATATATATATATATATATATATATATATATATATATATATATATATATATATATATATATATATATATACAAAATACATGCACACGCTCACACACGCCAAGATAATATCTATATATATATATATATATATATATATATATATATATATATATATATATATATATATATATATATATATATATATATATATATATATATATATATATATATATATATATATATATATATATATATATATATATATATATGTCTATAGATATAGATAGATATGGATATAATGACATATATAGATTGATAGACATATACATATATATATATATATATATATATATATATATATATATATATATATATATGCCCAAAGCATCTTCAATAAGATATCAGACCTTCATGCATGGATTGAATTCCATCAACCCCACATCCTAGTTATCAGTGAAACCTGGTTAAGACCTAAAATTAAAGCTGAAGAAATCATTACTCATAGTTACACCATCAGTAGGAAAGACTGAATAGATAAACAGGCTGGGGACGTGGCCATCTTCTTTCAGGCACCCTTAAAAATCCATGCCGACTTGACAACTATGTCACAATACAGCAATGAGGAAATACTAATAGTCAGACTTCACCTAAATAATCAGAAATCCATAATCATTGTAGCCACCTACTCTTCCTACCCCCAAAATGCCAAGACAACAAAAACATGCTTAGCTACTTATCATCTAATTTCAACTAAGAAACCATCCTGCTCAGTGGCCTTAACAGAGATTGGACCTCTAAGAAACCTAAATCTACCCTCCATAATATTAATCTCTATTATTTCACTCAGACAATCCAACAACCAACTCGATTTAACAAAGTATCCAAAAAACATCCATATTAGACAGCATAATCTCAACCAACCATGAAAAATTATGCTAGCCAACACCCTCCCAGACTCTCTCAGTGATCTCCCCACCTAAATTAATAAAGAATACCACAAGCCACCCCGAACCCCTATACTTCAACTCTGTGAGAAACTTAACCAGTTTTTGAAAAACCCACATTTCATGACCCACTCAAACAATGTGATTGAGATCCCGTCAAATATCTGCCTATAGATGAAATTGTCTGCCACTTCAGTAACTCCTTCTTAACCATGCTAAAGCAACAAGCCCCACTGAGACATAAAACAGTGAAAATAAATTCTGCTCCATGGCTAATCCATGAAATGAAACATCTCATAACAGACAGAGACAATGCCTGGAAATCATCACACAAAACTAGGATCCAGCACTATTTAGACAGATAAAGGGTGCATCAAAAACTGCACAAAGGCACAAGTTCATTATGATTAAAAGACCATTTTCTCCACAAACTAGATCATACATATTAAAAACAGCCTCATGAAATCTAGCAGAAAACCAACTCAAATCCTTTCCCATCTGAAACCAGCAGGGACATTTCAGACTAATTCAACAAACACTTCATATCCAGTACTCTACTTAAGTCAAACAATAGCAATCTACATCCACCCCATATTACCCCCATTCATAGCTCCATGCCCTAACTCAACCTAACAACCATCCAGACAAATGCCTTCAAAAAAATATGTTAAAAACCTGAAACCCACAACATTAGATCCTGACAAACTGCCATCTGAATACCTCAGTATAGCAGCAGACACAGTCTGTTACCTGTTATCTATCCTATTAATAGATCCATTACAGAAAACTATATCCCAGAGTCATGGAAAGCTTCCTTCATGATACCATTACACAAAGGTGGCATAGCCATGGAAATGTCAAAGTATCACCCTATAGCAGTCTTTCCTCCTCTCTCCAAAGTACTTGAAAACTCCAATCATCAATGACTCCTAGCCTTTCAACTTGATAACTACAGGCTTTATCCTACACAGCGTGGCTTTCAGCCCCACCACAGCACCAAAACTGCCCTACTACATTTCCTATATACTATTAGTTAAAGTAAAAACTCATATAATTTTGTGTTCATTCTTTTCCTGGACTTGTGAAAAGCCTTTGAGATGGTCTCTAATCAACTATTCCTCCAAAGACTAAATATTGTAGGTCTCACAACTCCCTTAACTAGCTGGTTCACCAGCTACCTAAACAATTGCACCAAGGCTGCAAAATTGAATTATTCCCACTCCAGCTTCCTTCCAGTCACTACCGGAGACCCCAAGGCTCCATACTTAGGACAATACTTTTCAATATCTTCATTAGTGATGTGCACATGACACCAAACTTGCTACCATAATGCAATATGTTGACAACTCAGATTTAGTTTGCTCAACCCTAAATCTTTTCACCTTAGAAACCATTACACAGGAAGCTTCACCTCTATAGAAAACAGGATAAAAATATTTCAATTGCTCTTAAACTCCAACTAATAATATTCCATGGCTAAACATGAGGCTAATTGTTCTTCTGGGCCATCATAAGCCTAGCCAATTTCCCTTTTACAGGTAAGAATCAAACCCTCTACCTTTGAGGAAAGCACCTTAACTATTATGCCAACCTCAGGTTTTAGTGCCAAAGGCTAGGACTGAACCACAGAACTTTAGATTTTCAGTGCAATGCTCTCCCAACTGAGCTATTTCAGTTCACTTCTAAAATGCAACTGAAAACAATACTGACCTTACTATTATCTCATAAAACAACACAACAATTGAAAATGTCATCAACACAAAATTATTAGTATTGTCACCTCACAGCAAGAGGTTCTCTGGTTTGATTGTTGACTGCGATGCCTTCTGTACAGAGTCTGCATTTTCTCCCTGTGTTCATGGGGATTTCCTATAGGTGCTCCAGTTTCCTCCCACATTCCCAAGACATGCTGTAGGGAGACTGGACATTCTGAATTGTCCATAGGAGTGAGTGTGTGCACATGTGCCTCCTGAGGAAGGTTGGGTGCCGGGCTGGCAATTTGGCACCTTACAAACTCTACTGCCACTTGTTCTGCAGACACCACTGATCTGCTGTGGTGACCCTTAATGGGAGCAGCCGAATGGAGAAGAAGAAAATCAACAAAAAATTACTAGGAATTATCATTGATAAGTTAAAATTTGATCTGCACATTGACACTGCAGTCAAAAAGACACACTACAAACTAGGCTTGCTTTACAAAGCAAATTACCTTTTAAAATGAACATGGTAAAAATAGCTGAGACATCCCTTCTACTTTCTAACCTCCTATATACTGCAACAATATTCATAAATCTCAACTCTTCCTCTAAACACAAACTAGAAAGCACCTACAATAAAATTAGCAAATTTGCCTGCAGCCTCCCAAATCACTCCCATCACTGCATGGGGCTCAATAAGCTCAACTGCCATGAACTTCCTCAACATATCACCCTCTTCCAGCTACTCACAGCACACAAAATACGTCACCATCCACTTAAAACACCCTTGCTGTCAAATCTCATCCAATGACATACACCAAATAGAACCGTAAGATCCTCAAAACTTAAACTAACTTTTATTAATAAATCTAATAATTACTATTGTGACTTGTTATTTTCTGTCACCATCTCCAAGGCATGGAGCAAACTTCCAAACCATATCAGGGATTTACATAACCTTCAGCAATTCACATCTGCCCTAAAATATCAGCTAGCAACTAATAAATTATGGCACTGTACCACTCCTAGAGTTTGAAGTATGCAATCCTTACTCTGTCATCTGTGGATACTATACAAGTGTATTAATATAGTATTTTTGATTTTACTCAGTATCTTGAAAACACGTATTTCCTTAATCTGCCATGATTTTAAATAGTTTGTTTTGAAATAGCTTGTAAACACCATTTTTGACTGTTTTTCTTCTGAATTATCAAAAATCTATTTCTAGACTTGTTTTGGAGCTGTCCTACCCAGGCCTCCTCTGAAAATGGGCATTTTAGTTCCCATACAGTCTTTCTCAGTAAACAAAGATATCTATCTATACATAGCTATCTATATCTATCTGTATCTATGTCTATAGCTATATAGATATAAACACACACACACACACACACACACACACACACACACACACACACACACACACACACACACACACACATATATATACACACACTGTGTGTGTGTGTGTGTGTGTGTGTGTGTGTGTGTGTGTATTATTTACTAGTTAGCATTTGTTTACCAGGAAAGTTTGACTGAGCCATGGCACGCCTGTTTAAAGTAGAGGCCGTGGGACAAAGGCTTCACAGTTAACAAATCTTACAGGATGTCATATGATGCAATACAATAAAATACAAGGCAAAACAGCAACTGTTAACTATTAGGTCCAAGATACAAAAAATATTACATAAAGGAAAAAAAAACCAGAAGAGATAGATCCTGGAAATCTTAGTAGCCAGAGTTGCATTTCAGTTTTACTGTAGCCATTATAATGTTAAGAACTTCCATTAGTTTAATAAAGAGATGCAATGGAATGTGTAGGGCATTACTTCTGGACAGTAGATTGTTAAGATTTTCTAGATGTGGCTAAGCTGTTAGGTCTACTGACAGAAGAGTAACAGGAGAATAGTTTGGAATCCAAGAGGTGGATCCTAATGTTTGCATAGAAATATTTTGATTTATGATTTGTTTTAGGTCTTGTAGTAGAGTATTCCAACGTGGTGCATATGAAGAACACATTCACCATACTTATTGTTTGGTCTATGGATTTGGCAAGATATGAGTCCTCAGACCTGAGTGATCCATAATGGGAGTACCACAGCATTACTGTAGTCAGTGCTGGACATTTATAGATGTATATATATTTATATATGTGTACAAAAGAACTGACTTTTCAAGGAAGAAAGTAAACACATACATAAAACGAACTTCCACAGCTAAGGAATAAAAAATGAATGTATAAGGACTTCATCAGAAAATCTTTTTCTGATGAACATTTTCTGATGAAGTTCTTATACATTAAAGAATGAAAGCATGCTCAATTATCGGTTCCAGTATTTTTCATCTTTGTTTTTATTTTTATTCTAAAAAAGTTAATTTTGTATTCCTTAGCTGTGGAAGTTCGTTTTATGTATATATTTATATATATTTGCTTTCTACTATACTTAACTGCTTACTGTTTGTAAAGTCTTATGGCTATACAATTAATCACAAGCTATTTTCTGATTTTCATCTCATCCTTCTCTGGCTTGACGAAGCCTGCTTGTGTTGGTAAGGTAGGGATAACTCAGTAAAACTTTTATAATCTGTGTCTGTAAAGTATAGCCATACAACATGCTCTTATGTTGTACTGACAAGGTCCAAAAAGTCCAAAACATAAATGTCTACAGCTAATGGGGTTTGGCTTTATCGGAAGGAATGTGCCTATAAATATTTAAAAAGTAAAACATAATGGGCATTCCGAAACCATTTAGCTGCAACAATTGTATGTCTTTAAGGGTAGTTTTCATATATCCTATGGACCTGCACTGCATTAGGTTTATATTACACAGTGAATGCACTAGCTTCATAGGGTCTTTCTTCCAGTTTTTACTGAATGGTTTGTGTGAATACACACACACACACACACACACACACACACACACACACACACACACATGTATATATATATATATATATATATATATATATATATATAGAGAGAGAGAGAGAGAGAGAGAGAGAACAGTCCGCATATCTATATCTATCTATCTACACAAATATATACCTCTCAACCTGTTTTAGCAAGAAATCTGTACACAGCAATAAGTAATGGGGGGGACAAAGGCCCAAAAATAGGTACACTTTTTAAATATTGCTCTTACAAAGTTAAAAAGTAGAATTTTCTGAAGGGTATGAAGTTTGAAACTCAAATGAATTTCATTATTTTCTGACTTCAACCCTCAATGATTTGCAAGTGATTTACCAGAAAACCACAGTTTTATGAGAAATGTACCAAATATATAAGGCAAAAATATGGACATTCTGCAAAAATCTGTACAGTTGAGAGGCGTGATATGCACCATTGTTAAATTTCCATTAATTGAAATCGATAACAAAAATGTGTGCTGAAGAGCCTTTGTAACCAGTAAGAGAAAAACAGAAGTCAAAGAAATAAATGTGCAGACAGATTGAACCATGTATCTAATGGTTCTAACCTTAGCTGAATTTGTGATAAATGGAAGATTTCCATTGGTATAGCTCATGGGTTTCCTGTACCTCTGTACATATTGTATATATTTTTCCATTGTTTCTTTATATGACACAGGTAATGTTTATTTGATCAGGAAATTTACTCTTCACTGCAATATTTTAACTAGTGTAACATTACCATCACCATTTTAAGCCAATTGTGCTCCTCTGACATTTTAAGCACGCAGTCTGCATTTTTTCTTGCAATTTATTGTATTATATGTCTGCTTATAGGTTCATAGGTTCATAGGTAGGTACTAGGCTATCGGCCCGAGGGCCTACGTAAGCCTAGCCAGCAAGGTTCCATAGCTTAAGCCACCCAAAAAAGTTATTTTCTTGTGCCACTGTCCAGCAAAGGCACAGAAGTGATCCCCAGGGGGTATTGCCTATTTCCCATCCACTCATCAAGATTCTTCTTGAAGAGTGCTAATGAAGAACTTTGCTTGACATAGATGGGTAGCTTGTTCCAGAGTATAGGAAGTCTCTGGGACAGGAATCTATCCCTCCAGCGTGTCTGTTTATTGTGGTGACAAGGTTTAGGTCCCTAGAGTGTGTAGCTCGGAGGGATTGGGATTTCTTTAGGTGTAGCATGTCCAACAGCTCTGGGTTTGACATAGCTTTATATGTTAGGCAGAGATCACCTCGGAGTAGGCGATATGCTATTGAGTAAAGCTGGAGTTTTTTGAGGTGGTCAGTGTAGGGCATTTGTTTGAGGCCAGTAATCCTCTTTGTGAAGTACTTCTGTGGCCTTTCCAGCTGCTGCAGATGTCTTGTGAGGTACATTCCAAAAGGGGTGTTGTACTCTATAATGGGTCTAATGAGTGATGAGTAGAGGGGAACAATGACCTCTTTTTTCCTGGATGAGAACTTTTCTTCTCAGATTTCCAAAAAAAATTATTTTTTTCTTTTGGCCTAGTCAGACTTCCCCAGTAACCAAATGCAAATAAATAAAATACATTAATTTTAAATGTATAGCTTTTTGCAAGCTTTTATTTAGGCTGTAATAGTTGGCATTTACAATAAGCAATGGTTTCTTACATTTTAATTTAACTGCACTCTTAGTCACATAAATCAAATGATTTCTAATAGTTCCTGTTTAAGAATGAGGGTCAGTGATAGTGAAAGAGAAAAAAATTCATGAATTTTGTCACATAAAATGAGGAGCTAAGCTGAAGTAACAATGAAAACGAAACTCTCTCAGTGAAGTGGTGTGGGTATTCAAACTCGTATTTTGAAATAATTTCTGCATGTTAATTTAATATGGAAATCAAGCATGTGTTATTTTAAAAATATGAAATGCGAGGATCTGTTTTGTAAAGCTGAGAAAAGGCACAATAAAACTTTCAGCAATATTAAAATTTCAGCAAAAAATGTTACCACCTACAGCTCACTTAATAAATATCAGAGCAACATTTACAAGAGCTATAACAACATAAGCTTGCACATAGGTTAGCACCGTAACACTGGTTCGAAACAAAGCTCATGGGTCAAATTAACATGGAAAGGACAATTAACAGTGTTATAACAGTCAGTCTTCACAGCATGGCGAAAATTACAGCTCTGGATTATTTAATTCAGATGGGGTACTTAGGAACGTCTCATAGCAAGCATATGGTCACATGATAAGACATACATGCATACATACACTTGTAGTATATAAGACTTTCACAAAGCAGTTACATTTTAGAACAAAATAAAAATGGTGTTAATGAACTCCAGATGTTGTCACAAAGAAATAGTCTGAAAAGCTTTCTTTCAGCAAACATATTTACAGTCCTAAAGGGAAAATATATGATGCCATAGGATGCAATTTAGCAAACAAACAAAAAAAAAAGAACAAAAGAAGAGAAAATAAATGAATGCATACAGTATCTCAGGGTAAATAAAATCAAACTGTAGAATATTTATATGCTAGGGGGGTTACAATGTTTTTGCCTAAGATTAAAGAACTGAAAAATAAGGCATAGTAGTCCATTTGGTGCAAGTAATGACAGCAATGAGTTTTTATGAGGTAGCAATTGTCTTTAATTCAGAAATTATGAGCTGGAAGCACCAAGTCTCAGTAAAAAATGATACCCAGTTAAGTGGAGAATGCTGATATTGTAACATACGACAGAGACAGCACAAAATGGAGAAGAAGAAAGATGCAGTGACAAAATATTTATCTAAAAGTGCTTATATTAGATGGCCAAAACAAGAGCAACAACAGCAGCTAAACTAAAGAGTGAGGCATATGCTACCCTGCATAAGAGTTAGAACTCTACTGAAAACCCTATGGAGCCAGAATGTCTCAGATATCTATTATAGGGTAGGTGGAGACACTTTGGTAAAAATACTGGCTGCATTACTATAAAGCCAAAGCAGGTTCTCTGAGCTTTAACTCCTTGAGAATTGATTTCCTGACAATACCAGTATTTCATACTGAGAAGTATTGTTGCAGAAACATGTAGGCGCTAAGCACAATTTCTGTGTGTTTTTCCACTTCCCTCTTGTAGTGTGACTGTGGAGTTGATTACATTGCTTAGAGGGTGTGGGGGGCTGTAGCCATCCCATACCATCAGGGGTTAGTGCTTGCTGTCTTTCAAAAAATACTGTTTTGGGAGGTTATTTTTGGCAGGTTTTCTTTCAGGGAGTAGAGGCTCTAAGTTTGTCATTTATCCAGTCATAATGGAATCAAAAATATTTTATACCTACAGACACAACTTGGTATCCTGTGATAGTCATGAAAGGCCTAGGCCACAGGTGACCAAAACGTAGACAGTAGTGTGGATCCTTCCTTCTGGCATCCTGCAGAGGACAGCCCATGATACTGAAGAAATAACCCATGCTTCAACATTTATCACTTGTAATACTTTCTTACCTGTCATGGTGGAACACAAGGAAGAAGGAAGTTCACAGTAACCAAAATGAGTAATTATTTCACCAAGTAGGCCTTTTAGTGTTGTTATTCAGCTGGTACTTTTGGGCATAGATACATAGGTTTGTATGCATTTAATATGCTTTTGATCTGTGAGGATCTTAAGAAGCCAAGTCTTACATTCCTACTGTAGTTTTTACCCCATATATTTTGCATGAGAATAACTCAATGATGGACCAGACAAGGATGTGTTAGAACATTTATGTTTCCCCTATCTATGAGGGATACTGGTGCTAAACCAGGGGTACCTTTGTGGTTACCCATGCATTTGTCCAAATTACACTTGAATAGGGTAAGATAAGTGCTTTACTTTATGTGCTGTGTTAGACAGTTTCATAAAAGTAATATTCTCTGGGATATATACCCTTCAGTCCAACATGTCCAATTTATGTTGAAAAAGAGATCGAGATCCCTGAAGTGGGATTTTATGATACAATTGGACTTGCAAATGTGTAATACATCTGACAGGATGGGTCTGTTGAAGCTCAGTTTGCAAGGCAGAGGTCCCTCTCAATATGAACACATGCACATGTATTCATCAGTAGGTTCCAATAGGCAGTGACGTATCAACCATAATGGGCAATGTAATCTCAACTACCAGTCTGTAGTTAATGTGGAATGGTTGATTACAAACAATGCAAACAATTAATGTATTTATCTGATTTATTGCTATACCATGCAATCTCAAATGTTTTTGTGGTGAATAGGTATCTTATAAATCACAGCCACACAATGCCAATATATACGATGCCCCTGAAAAAAAATGCAAATGCACATAAAACAATTTGACCTGCATATGTATATTTAAGTTCAGGAGGTTCTGCATATGCTCTGCAACTATGACTGACATCACTCACTAGATATAAATAAACTGCAGAGCTGAAAGCATACGATCTTGCCATATCCAGGCATGGGTCATTGCTGAGCATATGCTTGTGCTCACAAAACAAAGTTCTTGTACCCGAATGATTTTGTGTACTCCCTGCAAAACCATTTACATTGTTCTGTTGACAAGTACGCTTCATGAGGTGGTGTTCAGGTAGACCCAGCAATATCCAAGGTCACGTAACAGGACAATCCTGAGGAGAAAGAAGATACTGCCACCTCCCCACCCACACCTCAGACTGTAATGCACTTGCTTGCACAACAAAGATGGTTGAATATAATGACCACATCAAACTGTTAACTTTGATGAAGAGCTTAACCACACTGAAAGTAAAAACATGCATAGAAACCATGCACAGCTGTAACAAGCAAATACCATGTCTTTATTTACCAGTGCATGGATACATCAAACATTTTATTCCTGAAAACCAGCATGTGGTACATCACAAACTGGCATCAGTACATAACTAGTCCTGAAAAGAACCATATGAAGCACACTTCCATGCAAGATGTTCACACAAGCATGTATAAACCAAAACATGTCCTACTTGCAAATATAATCACAACTAAAATATACACATGCATAACGGCAGTTATACTAGAAGTAGTCAAACTAAAGAGTTTGAATCATGAAAGCTCAGCAACAGGCATTCATATTGCACCAGCTTGGGTCATGCAAACTCACATCACAGTTATTCAAGTTTGTGAACAAAGTGAATAAATGTTATCAATTTATAAAACATATTCACTGCACTGAGGCTAGCCCAACCATCCCGCCAAAACTTTATTATTCTCCCTGCAAGGTCAATGCACCTTAAAGAGACATCAATGACAGGCAGTGTGAAGTCTGCCTTGCACTTTTTTTCAGGTGGCCGTGACAACTTTTAAATGAAACATATGAGCAAAGATATCTCATTCATTTCTGTCTACAACATAATCAGTCTGAGCACTTCAGCACTTGAGCCGTTATGCTTCAGCTAGTTCGGTACAAGTTCTGATGATCCCAGCAGCAGAGCCCACAACAGCTGCATTGTGCCAAATCAGAAGTCTGATGCTCAATAACATGACTCCCAAAACTAAGGAAAATTAAAAAGGATTTATGAGAGGCAACAGAGGAGGGTGAAATTCAACGTAAAATGTTAAAAGCATTTTTTAGAGGGCAAGTATCCTTACGCCCCATACTGCTTACATGTATATATATCTATATCTATATATATATATATATATATATATATATATACATATACATGTATTCTTACTGTGAGATCTGTGTAGCTGTGAGAAGAAGGAATTCTCTTTGATACAGCAGTTTCTTACTTGTTATATGGTTCTCTTCAATCAAACTTAAATATTCATAATTCCAAGGAGAAGAGTTATGATTCTCAAACTTTTAATGGGAATCACATCTGCATACAAGCATGTAAGTTAAGTGTGGTATATGACAACAGTCTGCAACACAATATGTCAACATCACATGGAGTGAATACATCATCAGTTATACAACACAAGCAGTAACAAATGCAATGCCAGGTTAGTAGACTGCAGCATAGATGTCAGCTATGCTGGTTTGCCTGACCGTAGTGTGGGCATTAAGAATTATGTGCTCTGAGAGAGTGGGCACCCATAATCATGATCCTGGGGTCACAGTACACATCTTAACAGTGTACAGCCCTGAAGAATCCTTTGTCAAAAGTTCATGTACAAAGCTAAAATCATTCTGAGATCTTCCTGTAGAGACAGATGCATGCACTTATCTGTTTTCATGTTTTGATGTAGGAATCTGTGATCACTCAGTGTTGGTACCATGGAGTGTGTACCGAAGCACTTTGTTTACAGAAAGCATATGGACAGTGCCAGCAGTTTGTGGTCTGTTAGGCAATAGTCATTTATTATTTATTTATTTATTTACATTTGTTTACCAGGAAATTCCGACTGGACGCAGGTCCTTTTTCAGCGGATGCCTGCGGAGAAAAGCTCCACATCATGTACATGATAGAGATACAAAGTTGCAGCAATAGTAAACAACATTACAGGTTGTTGTCTTTAATACAATAACAAGATATTGATTATCAACAGTATAGACAGAAAATATTGCAAGTTAAGATAGTTTCTTGTCATTTATAATATTAGTAACAAAGTTGTCAGACAAAATGTTAAAATATGTATAGACAACTAGCTATTTGACAGTGGTTAGTAGTGGCAGTAGTATAGTTGGGTTAAGAGTCTAGGTGGTGGGGGGGTAAGGGGGGTGTTAGTCTGGATTAGAACAAGGACAAAGCCAGTGCAAATTTAAGTGGAATTTGAGTGCAGTCTTGAAATGGCTGCTGGAAGGTAGAGTAGTTATAGAGGGTGGAAGATTGTTCCAAAGTTTAGATATGGTATATGAAAATATGGCTTCTCCTGCTGAGTTTTTAGGTTTGATAACAGTGAGTTGATTTTTGTTGCTTGATCTTAGGGGCCTAGTGTGGTGATAGGGTTGGAGAAGGGCTTGAAGGGAAGGGATGTTAAGGGGGTGGTAAATAAGTTTATGAGCGAGGGTGAGTTGATTAAAGTGAAGGAGTTGTGGGAGTTCTAGCCAGTTTAGTTCTTTAAGGGAGATACAATGATGGCTGCGGTAGGAGGTTCCAGTGGCAAATTTAGCAATTTTGTTGTAACAAGCATCCAGCTTGTGTAGGTCTGCCTGTCTAAGGTTGGTAAGTATGGGGGATGCATAGAGTAGGGTGGAGATTAGCTGGGAATTGGCTATGGGGATTCTAGCTGTCCTGGTTAGGAATTGGCGGCTTCGATATAATGCACCAAGTTTCTTGTGAACTTTTTTTATTGTGAGAGATATGTGGGTGTCAAATCTAAGTTTGGTGTTTATTTTCACACCAAGTAAGTTTGTTTTCTGATGGAGAGATGATGGTGTTGTCTTTAGCAAGAATGTTAAAGTGGTGGGTGTTTTGGGTGGCTTTGGAAGGTTGGAACAGGAGAAGTTTTGTCTTTCTTGGGTTGAGTAGGAGCTGAGCATTAGATAGCCAGCTTTTTACAGAAGAGAATGATTCTTGTGTGATTTGTTGGAGTTCTGGTAGAGTGGGGGCAGAGCAGATGAGAGTAAAGTCATCTGCATACTGTATAAGAGATGCTTGTGTGGTGGCAGTAGGTAGGTTGTCAGTGAAAAGTGAGAATAGCAGAGGGACAAGGATAGACCCTTGGGGAACTCCAAGAGTAACTGGGAGGCAAGGTGATGTGTTATTGTCCCAGATTACTGATTGCTGGCATCCGTGTAGATAGCTGTGGAACCAGTTGCAGGCTGGTTGTAAGAAGGAGAGATTGGGGAGAGTAGAGAGTAGTAGCTCATGAAATACCATGTCGATGGCCTTTGAAAGATCTAGAAATACGGCAGTAGAGAAGAGGCCATTGTTTTTGTGATGAAGTATAGTGTTGGTGAAGGAGAACAGAGCAGAGGTAGTGCTGTGATATGGCCTGAAACCATGTTGGGTTTTGGGGAGGAGATTATTAGATAGGAGGTAGTTGGAGACCTGGGTGTTGATACATTTTTCCGGTATCTTGGAGAGGGGGGAGAGGATAGCAATGGGGCGGTAATTGGAGAGGTCAGTGGAGGGGGTGCCTTTGTGGAGGGGAATGATGTGGGCTATTTTCCATATTGAGGGAACATAACCTTCTGTTATGGAATGGTTGATTAGAATTGAAATTGAGTAGGCTAGTGTATCAGATGCAATTTTCAAGTATTCAGAGGGAGGTTGTCAGCTGCGGGTTTGGTGGGTTTAAGTTTTGACAATAGTCTTTTTATGTTGGAGGTAGGTACTGAGGTGAAGAAGAAAAGAGGAGTGGGGGGTTTAGGGTTAAGAGTTGGGGGGACTGTTGTAAACAATAGTACAGACTGATGTACCGAAACAGCTGGTTCCAGTGCAGCATCATTGCCAGATGTTTCTGGGTGCTCCCAGATGGCATCTGCTGTATGTACACTTATCTTCTAGTACCAAAACCATTTACCAGTGAACACACATACCTGGGTGTGTGTGATCTGTTCTGTATCATAATTATGTGTTCCTGAAGGACTTGAGCAATTTCGCCCTTAGGTTCATAGTTAAGTAATAAGCAATAAGTCTGCAGATCATTATAAGCCTAGCCAAAACCTCTTAATCAAAGATTCAAAAGTGTATACATTTTTTCATTCATTTATTTATTAACATTTCTTTGTTTAATGGGATAGTGCACTGATCTATGTTGAGCAATTTTAGGCTCAGCCTAGGTGATACAAAACATTTCACAAGCAAAAAATACAGAAATTGAGGTGATAACAGAACAGTTCAGACTAATTACATAGAAAAAACTGGGTATATACAGTCTAGTGAACAAGCACAGTGCAATGTACAATCAAGCACTGTGTAATGTATAAAAATAATATATATATATATAATGTGTCTCCTAATGAAGGTTTAGCTCCTTTAACCAGGTATTTGAGGAACTATTTGCTTTGTGAAGGAATAGGAGGCCAAAGAAGATTAGATCTTTTATGGATCGAAAGCCTAGACTCAGATTTCGACAGCAGAGTCTATAAGGACTGATTACAAAGAGGGAGCCTGCCAGTGTATCCTGATAATAAAGATGAGGTCACTGAACTTTTAAGTTATGAATCTCTGAGGTCTCTCAAGCTGTGTGATATGTTTATACATGTCAGGTGTATTATACTCAATAATGTGTCTGATGAGATATGAGTAAAGGAGAACTAAGACTTCTATGGTTCTAGCATGTATCAACAAGAGTGCCTAGATCTCTTACACCAGTGTCTGATAGGAGAGGTATGTCATCTATATAGTTGTTGTTGTTGTTTGTCTTTCAGCTTTTCCCGGTTAGGGATCACCACAGTGGAACTCCGGTCCGCTAATGATTGGCAGTTGTTTTTTTTTTTTATGGTGTTGAGTTACCAGCCCGATGCCCAACCTTCAACGAAGGCACACCCATTCAACGCATGCATCTATATGGTATGTGAAACTATTTTGTTTACCAAAATGAACTATGCTACCCTTGTTTACATTTAATTTAATATCAATATCCATACACCAGTCGTCCATACTGGAGCAATTGCGATTCAGTAGAAAATCAAATGACACTCAATTTACAATTATCTACAAAATTAGATAACCACAGGCTAGGAGTGATGGCCTTAAGATGCAAGAAATCTACGCACAATAGGAGATGCCCATCACTGAGCCCTGTGGTAATGTTTTGCTTTCAGAAGTGTCACCTGCGACTCTAACCTCATTGGTTCTGTCAGACAACAAGTTAGCTATGCACCACACAACATAAAATTTACTTTCAAATTTAAAAGTATGTTTTTAATGCCTGCATGGGAAATAATGTCAAAGGCCTTAGCCAGGTTCAGATATATCACATGTACTGCATACTCTCTATCCATTGCTTCAGTTATTATTATTTTTTTTCAAATGCATTAATGAGGTGAAAGGTAAAGGAACTTTCTTTAAAAAAGCCAAATTAATGAGGTTCCAGGGTTTAAGAGATTTTCAATGTCCTAGCTAATGAGGTCTGAGATAATGTGCTCCATGCATTTACATATGAGGCTAATGAGACTACTGGGTCTGCAGATACCAGAGTCCATCCATGTTTGGGCCACCCTTGTGTAATGGCATTACAATGGCTGTTTTCTATGCTTCAAGAATATAACCAGTGGAGAATCTTAGATTTAAAAGGTTAAGCAGAGGTTCAGATAGGACATACTGTATTTAGCACTGATAATCAGGATGAGGGGGTTCTTAACTTTTGAAATGACCAAGAGAACTTGTCCCATAATAATGAAATGGACTGGCTGTATTTGTGGAATAGCGGTGAATGTGAGTGGAATAAAACATGTACTAAATTTGTCAGCTATGATGTTAGCTATTTACTTTGGGTCAAATTGTACAGTATTATTGTAAACTAGCTCCAAACATTGCCAGGTATTAGTTCTTAACTACCTGGCTTAGTTAAAGATCTGCAATTATTTTTGGTTTTAGTGGATATTTTAAGTTCATAGTCAGCTTTGAGCCTTCAAATAATTCCCTTAAGTTATTTATTAGTCTGCTTAAGTGTGCTCTTAAGATAGTTAAAATCAGACTTCATATGAGTATTAAGTGATTTCTTCCTTTTGTTATATAATTTATTTATATGGGCATTCCACCATAGGGGTTTGTTTTCAAATTTAGTATTATATCTGGTACAAATAGGGACTAACCTATCAACACAGGACAGCAGCATTAGCAATGGGATTTATCACTGGAAGATTGCAGTAAAATGTATTTAGGTCATCAAATAACTGAAGGTTTGCTTTTGAGAAGTCCCTAAACAGAGAAGTATTTACAGGGGAAAGCTACACCAGTTTTATAGGAAAAAACACTGATTTATGATCTGATTTAACAAGGCAGGATGATACATATGGAGATTTTTAGGAAATGGCCATATTTGTGAGGATTGGATCAGGGATATTGGGGTAGTAGGTCAAAAAGGATGGTTAACTATTTATAAAACAGAGCTAGCATTTATAACATCAAGGAAATGTTGAGTATTCTGATTATTGGCAGTGTTGGTTAGCCATTTTATTGACAAACAGTTAATTCCATTGTGGCAAAACTAGTAAAGTACTCCCAAAACCACGCAAGTGAGATAAGGTGCACGGACTAATCCAAATAATCTATGAGAACCCAAAAAGAAAGTCCAGCACCAGGGAAGTTTAAAACAACAATCCTTCATTGTGGCAACCCAAAAATGTAAAGCAGACCGGTTTTAGCAATAATAGAGCCTTCCTCAGTGCAGAGTCACAAGATATTTACAATGGCATGCTTTTCCATGACACTTTTGTGTTGTTACGCTAATTGTTCACCCATAGGCCTGGCAAAGCTGAGCCATGTTAGGCTGATTCTGTGCCATGCCACTCATCTATGAGCCAGAACAAAACAACAGCTCTAGGATATGGTTGTGGCCTGGTAAAACTGAGCCATGTTAGACTGATTCTGTGCCATGCCACCCATCCATGAACCAGAACAAAACAACAGCTCCAGGATATGGTTGTGGCCTGGTAAACTGAGCCATGTTAGACTGATTCTGTGCCATGCCACCCATCCATAAACCAGAACAAAACAACAGCTGCAGGATATAGCTGTTTAAATATGCCCTCACTATCAGTGTAGCATTTCTGGCAGCCATTTGTTAAAAATACATGAAGCCAGGACTGTAATTTGTACACCAGAAAAAATGGTTGGAGATCTCATGAGGACAGAGTGTGCTATCAAATTAACTGGGCCATGTATGACCTACCTCCACAGTGAAATTCATTTCCATATCAGTCTCAGTACATCTTCAGGATGGCATTCTCTGCTTTTTACAAAAGTGTCACCAGTACCTGTAAAAGCACAGCTAATATCCCACAGGCTTAACAGCAGTTTGCAAAGAGTTTTTGTATTGTGTACCTATCACCCCTTGGCAGCAAAAGAGGAATCAGTCTTTGTGATATTATGATAAGACTTTAATCTAGCTAGGCAGGAAAATGCAACAGGAATCTCAAATGGCATTTTAGGTAAGGAAGGTTTGTATGCTCAATACTCCCTGAACCCCTGATGGTGCTAATTTATAAACCTGGGGCAGAGCCATTTGTGACTGAATATTTGACTGCCTATCTGTGTTTGCCACTGATCTCAGTGCAACTTATGTTCATCCCCAAGACGGTGATCTGTCTTTAGATAACAGAAATGCGTGCATTTAAGAATGGAGCAAGACAGAATAATAATGAACTGGGCTCTGTAATGGTTGGTAAAGTGTGAGGCAATGTACAGTTTTTGGGAATATACCTGGTACAACAGCTTCTGTATCTTATTACAGAGCCACTAGTCAAGGAAAAATCATTGAGTGCTGAATAATTAGTCAAATCATTATTCTACAGAATGAAAAGATAATTGCAAAAATAATCTTCCTCTGCACCTGATGGCACAATGAGTTTTCCAACACTGACAACTTTGTTATTATAACTCTGATTTGCAATATCCTTGGAGAAGAAACAATTTCCCCAAATGAGTGAATTGAGTTTTTGTTAGCTGCATATGAAAAATTCAGCCTTATCAGACCTGGCTGAAAAAAATGGTATGATACACTGTACCCCCATTGTGGATAAGTATGGTATTTCCAATCACAGACACCAGGAACTGGCCATCCCCTTCATCTGTGTGGACATGTGGAATTATTAACCCTTCCTTCTGTGAGGCACTGCCTGCACTACTACACACTACAGCTGTGGCCACCAGCAACATTCATTTGTATATGTTTTGTGGTCACACATGGTCCCAAGTTGCCTTAGACCATTAATGGCTAAGTAGGACTGCACTATACTTAATCAATGCCTCCATCAGGATGACACTTTCTGCAGAATTAAATAATCTTGTTTCATTTCATTTCTAGCACAGCAAACAACAAAACTGCTAGACATGAAAAATGTTAAGGTTGCAGTAGTAAAAAATGTCATATGTTGGATGGCAAGGCATAGTTATTTACAAATTCCTGTGTGACAGATGTCTATACTACAGCTGAGCACTGCAGCGTATGAAGACTCTACACTGGCCAGCGATGATGCTATCAAAACTGATGGAGACAAACTGCACCGCCTACCAGCACAGTATGTACAGCATTCCTGAAAAGTTAACAAATACATATATGTGCATTAAGTGTAATATTTATGTGCATGCATCCATAAAAGGCAGTACTGAGTTGTCTTTGGTGCAAAGCCACTTAAATGGTAACATATCTCTGCAAAAAATAAGTTTTTATTCCAACCCACAGGAACACAGTTATAGAGAATATGCACAGCATTTTTATGATACCAGGCTAATGTGTACCTTGAAACAGATCTGTATCCACTAGCACCAACAAGCATATATACTTTTTATTAGCCATAGTGTGTGTAAAGGGCTACCACAAACACCTAATGGAATTACTGAAAAGAACCCGTTAGCATGACTTCAATAATCCATCTTCAGCATCCTCCTCTAATCTTCGTTATGTTATTCCAGTTCCCCATGTCCCTTTAATTTTGTTCATACATTGGTACTAGGCTATCAGCCCTAGGGCCTATACAAGCCTAGCCATAACAATTCCCTGGCTATTTCTTCCTACACTATTTACTTCCCTGGACCCCTGTCTAGCAGGGTGACTGACGTGATCCCCGGGGTGAATTTCCTTTCTCTCATCCAATCGTCAAGGTTCCTTTTGAAGAGGGCCAAAGAGGCACTCTGCTTGACATGTATGGGCAATCTATTCCAGAGTCTGGGGAGTCTCTGGGTCAGGAACCTATCCCTCAAGCATGTTTTGTTTATTGTGATGACAATGTTTAGATCCCTGGAGCATGTGGCTCTGAGGGATTGGGATTTCTTTAAGTGTGGCATGTCTAACAGCTCTGGGTTTCACATGGCCTTGTATGTTAAGCAGAGATCGCCTCTGAGTAGACAATATGCGACAGAGTATAGCTGGAGTTTTTTAAGGTGGTCAGCATAGGGCATCTGCTTTAGGCCTGTGATTCTTCTAGTGAGGTATTTCTGCGGCCTTTCCAGTTGTTGCAGATGTCTTGAGAGGTACATACCAAACGGGGCGTTGTATTCTATATTGGGTCTAATGAGGGATGAGTACAGTGGGACAATGACCTCCTTTTTTCTGGATGAAAATCCCTTAGTGATGAGGTGTGCCACATAGAAGGATTTCCTGACTGTTGTGGTGATGTGGTTATCAAAGGTGAGACCACTGTCCACCTGTGTCCCTAAGTCTCTTATCACACTTTCAGTGTTTAGTGTACTGCCACCTATGGTAATTCACAGGTACATGTTTTTACCCAAAGGGGGATAACTATACATTTCTTGGCATTGAGCTTGAGCCCATGGCTCTGGCACCAAGCATCTGTTTCTGTAAGGCCCTTTTGTAGAGTATCCACATCATTTGGGGATTCAATAATAGCTCCCATTTTGCAGTAATCTGCAAACTTTGTTAGCCAGAGTCCCTTAGTGTTGGCCTGTACTTCAGAGAATTAGATGCCAAACAAGAGCGGTCCCAGGACTGAACCCTGAGGTACTCCACTTGTCACTTGTCTGGAGCTGGATTTGGAGTCAGCTACTTTTACAGTGTGGGTTCTATCAGTAAGCCAGATAGCAACCCATTGGGTGACATAGGGATTGATGCCAAGCTTAGTAAGTTTATCTATGATTCCAGAGTGGGGGATGGTGTCAAAGGCCTTGGCAAGGTCTACATAGGCTCTGTGGACCACCTTACCCTTGTCCATGGCTCTAGAGACTGATTCAAAGAAGTCAAGTAAATTTGTAAATATATACACACAGATACACACACACACACACACACACACACACACACACACACACACACACACACACACACACACACACACACACACACACACACACACACAAGCTTTAGAAAAAATGTACCCAAAGATTTTCAGAAGTTAAGATCACCACAGATGAATTGTATGAGTTCAAGCAGAACAATGATAGTTCCTTGGTTGGGCATAAATCTGTGATGGATGTGAAATAATGAGATTGTAATTGAGAAATGAGCAGGTGGCTGAGAAGTTGATTATAAACACATTTTCCAAGATTTAAGAGAGCAGAGAAAGTAGTACAATAAGAACGTAGTTAACTCATTAATTAACTAATTAATGAATTCATTAATTCATTACATTAATTAATTTATTTATCTATTTACATTTGTTTACTGAGAAAGACTAACTGAGCCGGATGACCCTTTCCAGTAAAGACAGGGAGAGAAAAGCACCACAGTATAGATGTATAGATTATAGTAGACTGGAGATATTAGCAATATAGCAAGATAGGTGCACATTAAAATAATATATTATACAATTCCTCCTCTAAAACATGCACGCTGATTGGCCAGCCCAACCAGCGTGCCCGTTGTAAATCCCTCAATATACTAACGGAAAAAGGTCCGGTCGCCCGGACTTTTTCTGGTAGTATAAAACACTGTCTCGCTATGTTAAAAGAGTTTAACATAGCAATACAGGTTTAAAAAAAGCAACGCAGATCTCCGTTGCTTTTTTTAAAGCTGTCTCGCTATGTTAAACTCCTTTAACATAGTGACACAGTGTGTAAAAAGCAACGGAGATCTTGCGATCTCCGTTGCTTTTTTTTTTAAACCTGTCTCGCTATATTAAATGGGTTTAACATAGCGAGACAGCTTTAAAATAAGTAACGGAGATCTCCGTTGCTTATTTTAAAGCTGTCTCGCTATGTTAAACCCATTTAACATAGCGAACAGTAAAAGCAACGGAGATCTTGCGTTCTCCATTGCTTTTGCCCACAACTCTGATGTACTGCGTGGCATGCGCAGTACATCAGAACTGCCTGAATACCAGACAGCTGCGGAAGAGCAGCAAAGAGGCGTATACAATGCCATTATTTAAGAAAAGTAATTATTTCTTTTCTTAAATAATGTCATTATATAATATAATAACCACTTCTGGGTGTGGGTTATGGGATTTAACCACGGTTGTCTTTGTTTGGTCCCTCGGGCTTCACCGGGACCAAACCACGCCAACCGTGGTTAAATCCCGCATTACCCACACCCAGGCGTGGGTTATTGCTATATTAAGAATAAGAGAATAATGATGTGTTAAAAAGAAATGTCTGGCAATACAAAACAGAAACACACTTATACATGTCTACATATATATATATATATATATATATATATATATATATATATGTATGTATGCATCTATCCTCAACCCCTTTTCCCATTTTGCACATGGGGTTGGTGTGTCACTTCTCCAGTTACAATCATCTCAAGCCAAGGTTTACACTACCAGGTGGTGTTTATTAAACATTAACTTTTTATTTATGATGATATTCATGGTAGAGAAGTTGAAAAGATGTTTTTTGCTCCTAACTGGAATACATTTATAAAATGCAGATAGGAACCTGAGGCTGGAAAAGTATATAGTAATGTCAACGGGAAGTGAGTGAAAAAGAGATCAGTCAGTTAGATATGATATTAGTGAAAGATTAAATGTCACATTTTGAAATGTTTTTTGAAAGAAAGAGCGTTCCTGTTTTATACCCATTAGTAGGGAGCTATATGCTGAATATATGAAGGTGGTCACTGATGCAGTCTAACAAGGTCGCAGAAATGGAAATGTTGAATGGAGGAGATGCCAAAATACAATATGGTAGACTGATTTTTTGTCGCTGTCCTTGTTCAGGCAGATACAGAGATTAGTTGAGTTGACCTAAAGGTTGAATTGTGGGGAATGAGGAAGCATCATGGAACTACTGAAGGGAGAAGCTACCAAGATCCAAAGTAGTAGAGTGGTTGCCACTATTTCTATTCAAGCTGATTCAGATATTAGCTGAGTTAGACCAAAACACTGTATTGTAGGGCAATAAGAAATCATCATTAATCGGTTTCAAATCTAAACTGAAATTACCTAAGACTATGAGTTTTGAGTTGAAGTTTGATGTTAACCTCATAAAGTTTCCTCAATAGTTGAGCCATTATCAGCTGATGAAATATAGATACAAACTATGACTATTATCTTATTCTTGATTTTAAGATGAGCTGTGACTGACTCATAGTGCGATAATGAAAGCATTTGCTTGTTGGAGATGAAACAAGATAGACTGGTCTTATGCAGTACAACAGCGCCACCTGAACCCACCATATCTACATATCTTTCTATTCTGGCATATTGATATGTGCATGCATGTATGTACACAGATGTATGGCTGCATCAGAGCAACATGTTGCTGCTATGCAAATGTGATTACTTATTGACTTATATTTGTCAGTCACGTGACATTTTACGGCATTATAGGTTAGAAGCCTGGGAAATTAGGGGTTACATATTACAAGGAAAAATTTACGGTTGTGGATATTTATTTATTTATTGCTTTTGTTCACTCAGCTAAGCTGACTAGGCTATGGTAGTCTCCTTTCAGAGGAGGCCTAGGGAGAAGCGCTGCAGTTACAAAATATGCAATTTTATACAATAGAGAAAAATGTAAATTTTAAAGATATAACATGGACATATAATAACTGAAAGGCAGCTATATGAGAGAAAGTCTACAATCATTAAAATAACGCATCATTACATTTTAATACAAAGCAAACTGATATATACAGTGAGGTTTAACAGTCAAATTGCAGTCTTACATTTATGGGTAGGAAGAAGAAGAGACAGGAGGTGTGGGAGGTATGAGTTAAAAGCAGAGAGGAAGTTAAGAGCATAAAGCACAAGCAGGTGAGGAACTGTGAGTAATGCATATATTTGTTAGGTGATACAGAGAAAAAGAAAGTTGTAGTGATGCTGAAATAGATGCAGAAGGTAATAGGAATTGGATTTTTTCTACAGGGAAAAACTTGCCAGAGTTAAATAGAGATAGTACAGATGACAGTAAGGGCAGAGGGATAGAAGAGTTTAGGAAATTTACATTGAGAATCTATTGTTGAGATATATAGGGTAATGTAGATTGGTAAATTCCAGGGTAGTCTAACTTTGGGAGGAGGGAGGGTAAGAACAGAGCCAAGCATTTTTAAGAGTTGTTTTAGCACATTTTTTGAATATGAATAGGTTTGTTTGTTGTCTGATGGTCATAGGGATAGAATTCTATATTTTGGAGGTACAATTTGAGTACAAGGACAGACCAGCAGAGTTGTGGGTTTTAGCTAAAGGATAGTCTGTAGATATGGTTTATCTGATTTCGTCAATTTTAATAAAATGTGATCAGAAAAGTCTAGTTAAAAGAAATAAAACCTATTGAAAAGGATATTACATGGGATGAGAATCCTGTTTACTCTCATGCCAGAGAGCTATGTCCCCTGCACCTACATATATATTGCAATTGTTTCCTGGGTGGTAAAATCATGGGGAAAGTTCTAAAACTTATTAGTGGCTGCCCTTTCACTTAACTGATATTGTCTCATCAAGGTTCACTGAAAAGCAACTCAGTAAGGCAACCATGTACCCTCTGTGTTTGTCTCCATACATGACAAGCTACAGAGCTTCTCCAAGTTATTTGGTAATTAGGAAATGCATTTTTAAATGTAAGAATAATTTTTTGCCCATTTCATTAATCTGTGAGAACTTGTTGACCATTTTGTATATGTTATACAGGTGCCCAACTGATTATTGCCTATTATCTATCACTATTTGAAGTGTCAAGCACTTTTGAATGAACATTTGCATCGCTGCTTCTGTGTGTTGGCTGTTGTATTGCAACGCATGCTTTATAAATGTAATATCTAAGAAAAAGGGAATTCAATGCCTTATTCTATTTAAGGTGCGAACAGATATTTGAAATAAAGCAGAACAATTGTGTCTCATTCTTGGTAATCTAGTTGTTGATCATGCTCTTGATGAGACTGTTTCAGAGTTAGAGTACAGTTCAACAATCACAAAAGACATGTCCAAAAGATTACACCAGCAGCTCGGATTAATGGCTCATTAGTAAAACTGAACAAAAATACTACTATTGTTATAAAATAAATGCTGACGAGCTGACACATGGCAAGGTTAAAATGTTAGAATTTTATTAACTGGTAAGCACTTTGCAACTCTCAGTTGCTTCTTCAGACCATCACAAAGAATGTCTTTAAGGTCTGCGACTATTACTTTGCAGCAGAGTCAAGTAGAGGAAACATTCATCCTGGAATGGAGAATTTTATCTGTAGTCTTCCAAGGGTTGTGGTTAGCCATGTACCGGATATAAGAACACTAAGTAGAAAGGCTTACAAAAACATAAATTGGCTCATAAATAGAACTCAGGAAGATATGGTGGGCATCTATATCACATCCTCCAAAAGACCTGTCTCTAGTGGTGTATCCCATGATCTAGTCCTTGGGCCACTACTTTTACTTACTTTTTAGATATGAAAGCTACTGTTAAGGGTTTGTGACTGACCATGTTTGCAATGACTGCAAACTTGGTACCATCATGAATTCTCCAGAGGACATCAAGTTTCTCCAAAATTGCCTTCTCCAGATCAATAGCTGGTGTCAAAACTATTGTCTAAAACTAAATTCCAAAAATATATAATTGTGCCCTTTAGCAAGTAATACATCCTTTATAACTATCATATTGACAATATACCCCTAAAAAATTGATCCAGTAGTTAGCAGCCTAGGAGCCTATGTAGATGATGAACTGTCCTTCAGTCACCATGTATCTACTACTGTAAGAAAGTGCTTTTCCTTTGCACAGCTTATAGTGTGATAATTCTACTATATTCTGCACTCAACAGGGGGAAAAGAAAATGATGTGAATGATTTAAATGTGATATATATATATATATATATATATATATATATATATATATATATATATATATATGTGTGTGTGTGTGTGCGTGTGTGTATGTGTGAACACTTCACAATGCCAAAATCCTGAAAGATCGAATTTCATATGGCTGAGACCATATGATCAAACTTTCGGAATCCTGACATTGTGAATGGAGATCTGCATACAGCGTGGAATGGGAGATTTCCCTTTTCCTCGCTGTAGTGCGATCTTGGAGTTGGAATATTTAAGTAGCGGGGGTGTGGGGGTGCATGGGGGCTTGCCCCCCTGCAGAAACATTTAAATTGTTGGGGGTTTTTTTTGGATTTGTTTCAGAATTTCGATATTCCAAAACATCGGTCATATGGTCTTGATCATATGAAATTCGATGTTTCAGAATTTTGAGATTCTGACATGAATACACATATATATATATATATATATATATATATATATATATATATATATATAGTTACATGTTAAAAGATCGAACGGTTGAAACATCGAACTGCATATGGTCGAGACCATATGCTCGATGTTTCAAAACATCGATCTTTTAACATGGCTAAATGTAAAAGAAAGAAATGAGGTAGTAGACTGTAATGCAGGGGGGCAAGCCCCCTGCATCCCCATGTAGGGGGCTGTGCCCCCCCAAACCACCCTACTTAAATATTCCAACTCTAAGATCGTGCTACACTGAGAATACAGCGCAGAACGGGAAGTTGTCCTATTCCCTGCTGTAGCGTGATCTTGGAGTTGGTATATTTAAGTAGGGGGGATCTGGGGCATGCAGGGGGGGCTTGCCCCCCTGCATAACAGTCTTCTACCTCGCAGTTCGATGTTTCAACTGTTGAACCTTTTAACATGTAGTGATATATATATATATATATATATATATATATATATATATATATATGGCTTCAAAATAAATTTAGTATCTTGCAAGTAGAATCTGAAGCTGAAACATTAAGTGGTGTAGAACCAAATGGGGAAAGGAATGATTGTGAGGAAAAAGAAAGGTATGAAACAGGTAATCACAAAAAGTTATAACAGGATGGAAAATATTAAATCAGAAAAATATAAGAAATGAACAAGCATTGGAATCTGTCTAGTTCCAATTCGGAAAAAAAAAACAGAAAAACTAGTGGTCTTAAAACTTTGTTGATAAGCTCAGTTACAGTAATTCTGAAAAATCATGAAACCCAGGTAGTGTTCCAAAGCAACAAGCCTGTATTCATCACAGACAGGTGATCATCAGTAACAAAAATCAGAAAACTTCAGATATCACTGGTCAAAAAATCAGATCACAGGTGTTTAGAGATATAATAACCTGTAGTCATCACAGACAAGAGATCCTCACTAACAAAAAGCAGAAAACATCAGAAATCAGAAAGAAAATATTAAATTAGAAAGCTAATAATGTGCCAGGAAGAAATGCATGTTTTCACTGGTTAAAATTTGTGTCTCAGTTGTTTAGAGATATAATAGTTTCTAGAATATGAACAACGAGAATTTGAAGTAGTATAGGGTGATGAAGGTTTCTGGTCCAGCAGTGAAAAGAAATGGTCCAGAGTAGCAATACTTCTAAAAATGAGGTCTGCGTTTATACCAAAATAACATATGACTGAGATAACTTGAACAAAGGAAATCACTAGATTTTGTTCTTTTTACGAACCAATTAAAATTAAAATTTTTCAAGTTAAAGCTTAAAAAAATAGAAAAAATGCTTAATGGTAAATAATTCAATAATTTGAGGTGGAGACTTTAATTAATGTTTGGATGATACAAGTCAAAAAAGAGGCAAAAGCAAAAGAATAATTTAATTAAAAAAAAAACAGAACTGAAACTTACAAAGCAAAATGAGTATTCATAGTATACACGTAGAAGGGAAGCAGAAAAACAGATCAGATTTTATGTTTGAGGGATGTTACAAGTGCATCTTTGTGGGCCTTAATAGTAGATTTCTCTGATCACAAAGTATTCATCATGAGATTGCAGGGAAAGGAGTAAAGGAAATGAATAGAAAAGGGTGGTTCTGAGCAGAAATTAGTCTCACAAAGATCTGACATAACATTTTTATTGACAAACATGGAAAGATATTTTAACAGGAGATTTTGCTCTGAAAAATGGGAGTATTAGCGTACATATAAATATAAAGATAAATAATAGTTTTTTATTTAGTCATTGAGTGAGTTTTATTTGTTGACTAGAGAAGTCCATTTGGGTGCAGAATCCCTTTTTAACAGAGGTACAGGGAAAAAATAGATTGGTATAATATAATACAAGATGTAATGCAAATTAATATAGATAAATTAAACATGCGTGTTATCTTTGACAGTGCAATATTAGAAAATTATAACAGTAACATATTAAACTGGTTTTCATTTTTGCAAAAGCTTATTGAATAAAAAATACATTCACAATGGTACAATCATACTGGCCCAATCACAATATTATATTAAAATGGAATATATTATATACCCACATTTGTAGTGGAAGATATGTAACTGTGGATATATATAAGTAAACACCGATACTGCATTAAAGTAAGAATTAGACAACATATTCAGCTTACATTAATGTAATGCACCCTGTAGAAGTAGAGTAGAAAGTAATACATTATAGTTAGTTGCAGGAAGTGTTAGTGTAAGAGTAGAAAATACAGCAGTAACTACAAGAGACTTTCCTGGATATTCAATAAACTCTGTGTAGGCTTAGCATGGAACCTACATGGAGCTTGCGTGTTTACGCAGTGAGCAGCTGCTAATTGCATATGCATGCCAAGTACCGTGTTTAAACAGAAAAAAATGTGGTTTCAGGGCTAGCAGCAGTGGTGCTGGCCAGGAAACACTGTAAAGAAACACAGACAGTAGCAGACATGTAAACCTGTTTACCTATGGGCAAACTAGGTCTGCATGTTTGCGCAAAATGCCACATTATACAACGACCCCCCATTAATATTCAAAAAACATGCATGCTGATTGGTCAGCGTGCACGTTGTAAATCAGAGTTATAGTAATGGAAAAAGGTCCAGTCACCCGGACTTTTTCCATTACTATAACTCTTTACAGCAACGGAGAATGCAAGATCTCCATTGCTTCACACTGTCTCGCTATGTTAAACTCGTTTAACATAGCGAGTCAGCATTAAAAAAAGCAACAGAGATTCTACATTGCTTTTTTTAATGCTGTCTCGCTATGTTGAACGAGTTTAACATAGCGAGACAGTTTGTAAAAAGCAACGGAGATCCTGCTTTCTCCATTGCTTTTTACAAACTGTTTTGCTATGTTAAATGGGTTTAACATAGCGAGACAGCTTTAAGAAAAGCAAGGGCTCCGTTGCTTTTTTTAAAGCTGTCTCGCTATGTTAAACTCATTTAACATAGCGAAACAGTTTGTAAAAAGCAACGGAGATCTTGCTTTCTCCGTTGCTTTTGCCCACAGCTCTGATTTACTGCGTAGGCATACGCATGCGCAGTACATCAGAACTGCCGCAGAATACCAGACAGCTGCAGAAGGGCAGCAAGGAGGCATTATACAATGCCATTATTTAAGAAAAGTAATTATTTTTATTTTTAAATAATGTCATAGTATAATAGCAATAACCCACTTCTGGGTGTGGGTAATGCTAGATTTACCCATGGTTGGCTTTGTTTGGTCACTCGAGTTTCGCCCTCATGACCAAACCACACCAACCGTGGGTAAATCCAGCATTACCCACACCCAGGCGTGGGTTATTGCTATAATAATTACCAGGGTTAATAATAAAGCAATGTATATAGTTCCACCACATTGCATTACAGTGTATATAGTGCAGAGTTGTGTGAAAACCTGTTTAAGGCATACTGAACAAAAGTTGTGTAAATAATCAGTAAGGGTACATAGACTGCCTTATAACTAAGGAGTCAGGGGAAGTGTGATTATTGAATAGGTACACACAGATGAATTTTAGGAATGAATGCTGGGAAAAAGGACAGGTGAAGCATGGTAATGTACAGCAGACAAGTGCATATCTATGAAGACAGTTGTAGTATGAGCTCTAATCACATATCAACATCATACAGTATGGACTGCACACTGAATGTATATGTAGAATGCATGATCACCCAGGATGGTGCCTCAATATAAACAAGAAATGGTCGACATCGGCAACTGATTTAGCTTCCGATGTCAATCCAGGGGGGGTCCAGTATCTCTCAGCCTGGAATGAGATGGTTGACAGGCCATGCTGCTTTGCCAATGATGGTCTGCACCTGTGTCCTCTTGGCTGACAGACACTGGCAAAGGCACTTACCTCCCCATAGTAACTTTTCAGGCAATGTCAAAGCAACAAAAATCCAGATGTAAAAAACTCCATTGGAGGCAAACTCAAGGTTCTTCTGCTTAATGCTAGGAGTCTAAACATGAAGCTGCACAGGAGGAAATTGCCAACCTGCTAGCTGATAGGTTTGGTGTAAATCTCACCCCATTGGACCCACAGGCCATACCCTAAAGCATACCTGACAACAGTCCTCTGTCAAATATTTCTAGACATCAGGTCATATCTCTGCTCTTCAAGGCTAAAAACATGGCCTCAGTGGTACTAGATAACATCCCAGGTTGCATATTAAGCAATATAAAACAGGATCTAGTGGACCATCTTAAGGTCCTCTTTAACCATAGCCTGAGAACTGCCTTTGTTCCAGCAGAGTAGAAAACAACAACAGTAATCCTCTTGCACAAAGGAGGGCCATCAACCAACCATGGGAACTATAGACCCATAAATCTAACCATTCTAATCTACAATGCCATGAAAAGAATCATCATGGACATTATTAACATGGGCATAGGTGACCTTCAAACTCTAGACACAAATCAATTTGTCTTTGATAAGGGAAGATCATGCTTATTAAACCTAGTAGACTTCTTTGAGAAAGTCACCAAAGACTTGGATGAAGGTAAGACAGTGCATACCACCTATCTTGACCTGACCAAGGCTTTTAACACAATACCCCACTCAGGCATCATTGGGAAACTCTCCCAGTTGGGGATTAACCGTTAAGTCACTAGATAGATAGTCAGTTGGCTCAACAACAGAATACATACTGTCAGCATTGCTGACTCAACCTCTACCAGTAGAGCCATCACCAGTTGTGTACCAGAAAGATCTGTGCTGGAGCATTTATTGTTCGAAATCTATTTTTTTGAAGTCTAGGCTACAGTAGACAGCCTTTGGAATAACAAGTTTGCTGATGCTTGCAGATTGAGTATAATCACTGAATCAACGATGATGTTATTTGTTGTTAATGTATTACAAGAGGGACTAACACAGACAAATGATTGGTGCCAAAGACACGGTCTACAAATACATTCAAAAAAAGTGACATTATTATTGCCTTTGGCAAAGTGGAATTCCCCATTATTACAGTATTAACAGCCCCTCCTCTAAGCTCCAACCCAGTGGTGCAAGACCTGGGAGCACAGACAGATAGCAACTTGAACTTCAAACACCAAATTTCCACAGTGGTAAGGAAAGCCTTCTATGTAATGCACCTCATGAGTAAGGGCATTGCATCCTGGTCTGAGAATGTTATAACACCACTGTACTCAGTCCTCCGCAGAACATTAATAGAGTACAATGCTCCCTATTGCATGTACCGCACCAGACACCTGTAGCAGCTGAAGAGACCACAGCTGTTTCTCAACATGAAAATACTGGGCCTCCAAACCATGCCATTATGTACGTGGATAGACTGAAAGCCCTGTCACTGTAATCTGTATTGTATAGGCTTCTGTGAGGTGAGTGGTGCCTGACCTTAGACTTTGCCCTGATGTAAATGCTGCGCATTCACAAATCTAATGGCACAAGAGTCAGTCACTCTAAGGATCTTAACCTAGGCTGTGACATTAACAGAACATGCTTGAGAGACAGATATATCTCCCAGAGACTGCCATTCTTCTGGAACAAACTTCCAAATCATGTGAAGCAGAGCTCCTCACTGACCCTATTTAAGTGTAACCTAAACAAATGGATAGGAGAATGCAAATTCACCCTGGGGTGGCACCCATCTCCCTGATGGACAGGGTTAGTCAGTGTTGACCATAGAGTCACTCTATAAATTATGTCCACCTAATAAGGATAATTAGGTCTACATGGGATGAGCAAGGATAGGTTTGTAAAGGCTGTAGGACTGTTAGCCTAGTAACCTCCTATGAACCTATGAAGTCCAGTGACCTCCTATGAACTTATGAACCTATGTCAACAGCTCTGAAGGATCATATTACTACAGCTGTTATAGAAGGAGCATATAATGTAAAGGCAGCAATGGCCATCGATACATTAGCTCACATCACAGATTGTAATACCCTCTTGTAGCTATACTGTGCATCCACACCTCAGTATAGCATATGTATGCCAATAACAAAAACATTAACACGTCAAATGATCATAAGGTCATAGGACACTATTAGGCTGATGGCCAACATCACATAAAATCCTGGCCAGTATTATAAAATGAAAGTAAAAATGTCTATATGTATCTTATGGAAGATTGTAAAACTATTGTGGATGCGTGTATATTTGTCAGATTGCATTATATTCTGCCACTGTCCATATGGCACATGTACACCAAACCATGACAGAATTACCAATCACACATGCAGTGGTCTGGGGTTGGCTTGGATAGACTCATGGAAGGACTCTGGTTTGTGATGTGTGTATGCATATTTGACATAATGACATCCTCCACTCCTCTGCAGGAAGGATGTCATGTGGCCAGAGGACAAAGGAAGATGTGTGGAGCAACATGAAAGGTACCCCAAGTGGTAGTGAAATGAAGAGCTATTCCAAAGATCATACAATGATCATAATGTACCAGCAACCAAAGACACAGCATAGACTGGGCCTGATTTTAACATTACACCTGTGTAAGTATAGAATATGTATGCTATGCAATGTCACAGTAGCAACACCACATATGTCTGACTGTAATACTGTCAGGTTGCACTTTATGGAGTATGATAGCATCACTGTATGCTGAGTAGAACATGTTGTGAGCACTGTAGGGCATGAATGTGGAGTCACATCCCTATGTAAAATTTTCTCATAAGTGATAGTTTTATGTATACACAAGCAAGTAGCATGATATCAGATTAGAACACCTATATGTGCAGTTAAAGTAGACTGCAAATACAGTCGTTAATGTTGTGGCCATGTCACTGGTTTGTCTTGAATACTATCAGAGTACATGTTACACAAGATGAAATAATCATCGTATGCTACAATAAGATGTTTGGAGGAGAGTTAGACATAGCTGTTGACTCACATATCATTCTAAAACTACCTATTTACAGAGCACAGTACTTAACACAAGCACCAGAGCACAATTCTAGCTTTTATAGTGTCAGAGAATACTTTATAGCTGATAACATCACCAGTGTCTGGGGATAGGAAGATGGTAATAGCAGTATCCCGCATGCTGATATAAAATGCTGTTTCTAATGTCAAGCAAGCAAGTGCACACACACACACACACACACACACACACACACACACACACACACACACACACACACACACACACACATGCACATATGCACACACACACACACACACACACACACACACACACACACACACACACACACACACACACACACACACACACACACACACACACACACACACACCAGTTGACTGCAGTGAGAACAGAATTCCAACCTATCTGACAAGAGAATTCTGTATTTAATGCAAGTGCCACAGCAAATGTCTGACTTGGAGAATGTCAGACAACATTTTATAAGTGATGATGTCAGCAGTATCTGGTGAGAGGAAGATGGTAATAGCAGTTTCACACATGCTAGTAACCAATGTCTGGTGAGATGAAGATGGTAATAGCAGTTTCTCACATGCTGGTGAGCAGTGTCTAGTGAGAGGAAGATGGTAGTAGCAGTATCAGTGTGCACACACACACACACACACACACACACACACACACACACACACACACACACACACACACACACACACACACACACACACCAGTTAACTGCAATGAGATTAGAACACCTACCTAAATAAGCACATGGACTAGAGAACTCAGTACTTAATGCAAGTTCCTCAGCACAAATTTGACTTTTGTAAGGGTGCAGAACAATTTATAGTGGATGACATCATCACTGGATTTTGATAGAAGATGTCGGAAGGCCTGCATGAAATGGATGTGTAGGCATATCCAGCTGTCAAAATATTAGTAATCCATGGGATTGTAGCAATGACTGCAGGATACACAATTATGCTCTTCTGACCAGACAGACACACACACACACCAGTTGGTTTCAGTGAAATTAGAACCCCCTACCTAACCAGGTGGACTAGAGAACTCGGTAACTTAGCCCAGCACCAGTAAACAAGTCTGACTTTTGGAAGGTTGCAGGACAATTTATAGTGGATAACATCATGATTTGATGTTAGAGAGAAGATATTGGGTGGCTTGCATGAAATGTCTGTGTAGCCATGTCCAACTGTCAAAATATTGGTACTCCATGTGGTTGTTGTAAAGAAGGCTGGATACACAATTTGCTCTTTTGACTAGACAGACACCAGTTGACTATAATGAGATGAGATGAGGACCCCTCTCTAACTCAGTGCACAGATTAGAGAATTTAACACTCAACATAAGCACCATGGCACAAGTTTGACTTTTACAAGGCTGCAGGACAATTTATAGTGGATAACATCATGATTTGATATTTGAGAAAGATGTTGGGAGGCCTGTATTGAATGGATGTGTAGGCATGTCCAACTGTCAAAATATTGGCATTCTATGGGATTGAAATGATGACTGCAGGATGCACAATTATGCTGTCTAGACTGATGCACACATACCAGTTGACTGCAGTGAGATTAGAACTTCTACCTAAGTGCACAGATTTGAGAATTGAGTACTTAACACAAGCACCACGGCAAAAGTTTGAATTTTACTAGGCTGTAGGACAATTTATAGTGGATGACATCATCAATGGATGTTGAGAGGCCTGTCTGAAATGGATAGCTAGCCGCATACAACTGTTGAGATATTAAAGTTATGTATGTTACTAGATTGTTGACTGTGCAAAGTGCAGCATTTGCTGTTGTGTTTTCAATGTGGAGGTAAACTTTAAGAGTCAACTTCACAAACTATATGCAAATAGCTGTCCACATTACTAGAAGTATTGGAAAATCTGAATGTGTATTGTCTTTATAAAGATGTGTATGATATATAAGATAGCATTTGTTATTTATTTCTGTAGTGTAGTTAATATATTTGTGAACAAGTATTGACAGACCAAGTTTGAAGTGCATGGGTGGAGGTAATAGATGGCGGCAGTGTAAATATGTGTTCATTCCTTAAAAAGTGCCTTCCCTTTGTGTTTTTACATGTACTTTCATGAGATGAAGACTAAATGAACAGTAGACATAAGTAATACATGTTATTGTGCACTTTCTATAGTGCACCACAGAGGATCTGGTTAGCCAGATCAATGGCAAAGTTTTTGCACATGCGTGATACACATTTCTATTGCTTTCCCTCTTTGTGCATAGTTAAGAGTCAAGAAATGTGAGTCTCAGTGATAAAATTATGAGAGTTCTGAGTACTGAGTGTATGAAACACACATTAGCTGACTCTGTAGCAGCAGGTGTAAATCTATTGACACATTTCTTTTGGAGCCCAGATTATATAGCGTTCGAATCCAGGTGTATGCAACAGTTTTACATATGTATTTTTAGTGCAATGAAATAATTCATTACTCTACATGCACTGTTTGTTACCTTACCATGTCCTATTTAAACAGAATTACACGGAGGTAAACACAACATTGAAAAGACATTCACCACCATTTGGCTTTGGTGTGCAATGTCAAACTCCATGCAAACATAGAAGACAAAAAGTGAAAGGTTCCATTTTTGTTTTGTTTTTTTTACTTAAGTGTGTTGTGCATGATTCTATTTTTGACCTGATTATAGGTGATAACATTTGGTAGATAGGGAAGTGGTGAAATGGGGGGCAAACACAGGGTAGAACAAAGGGAAAGCAGTATAGAAATGTGCAGGAGGGAGGTAGGAAAGAACCATAGCTATTCACTTCTTCAACAGTGTAACATGTAAATATTGTACAAAATATTAGCTGAATTTGGACTTTCACCTCAACAAAGAGGGGTGACAACAACACAATCATGTTGTATAGCCAACTGGAATGAATCAAGTGTGTCAAGAAATTATGTGTGCAAAGTTCAGAGCTATGTATGGGGTGGTATATATGTTTTTTTTTTTTTTGTGGAAAAGGTGCCTATTTTTTTTACTTCAGCAAGAGATGAATGTTAGGTAATGGATGTAGGTATTTCTGAGTCAGGTAAGTAGAGTAGGTGAGGAAGCAGATGCAAATAAAGAAGACAAATAAGACAAGACAAAGGGACAGCGAGGGGCACAAACGTTTGTGGGACACCATGATTGGGGTTAGGAAGGGGACAACAGATGCCCATGACCATCAAACATGGGGACAATAAGAATCTAGTCCCACCTGCAGGACTGTCATCACCGTCCCCTTACCCTGCTCACTGTTGCACTGCTGGACATCTTCTCCTATGAACTATAAAGGAGAGCATCCTCTTCATCCAATATAGGCGTGCATCAGTGCATGACACTAAACACCAATCCTGGCTTCTCCTAGTGGGTGATAAAATCACCACCTCCACCAGCACTCCTAGAGGGCACCACAGCACCAACTGCGGGGGAAGTGCTACCTGAGGGCACAGACAGTGCAGGGGTAGTGGAGGCAGTACTGCCAGGTTGGGTCCCAGATGTGCTGGGCATCAATTCCTAAGCTGGTGGAGCAGGGGCAGGCTAAGCCATGGAGTTGGCCTACCTCCCTGTGATTTGTCAGGGATGGATGACATGGAAATGTTTTGACAACACATAGAAAAAAGAGAAATAAGGGTTGGGTGAGAGAAAAAAAGAGATAAAATCAGTACCATCATATGTGATATGCAATACATCATCACAATATTAAAGTATTTTATCTGAACTTTTACATTTAAGTATACTTCTTAACAAGTACAAACTATAAGTAAGGATTGCTCAAAGTAATCATTGCAATGTGCATATTTATGCTTGATCTAACTATAAAGATTAAGTTAACAGCACTGATGTTTATTTCACTTGTGTAGAAATTAATTTATGTAATCTATATAAAGGATTTTACTATTTAATATTTGTTACTTGTGGTATTTAAACCCACAACATGTGACTACAGTCTTAGACTTGACTACTACAGTTGTCTTGTGCTACAGACTGAGGCATGCATGCTTGCTTTTACAATTAGGATATTTATGCTTACTTTGCTACAAATTACAGAAACATAGTAGTCAGTATACCCTCAGTCATACATATAATTCATATGAGCTCCACTGCTATACATACTTATTGTTATTCATAATTATGTTTATTTTTTTACATGATATTTAATATAAAATGAAATGGAACAACAGTAAAAAAAATGCAGTTTCATGTATTAGAATCCAGGACGATCTGTATTGTAGTTCTATACTTACACCTGCTGCCGCTGGATTAGTTAAATAACAGTTGTATGTTTTGCTATTCATTATTAACTTCCGTGTGTTAACTGCTGCACACCACCACTAACCATGTTTACATGGTGCCCAACATACTAGATAGAATGTATCCATTTTGAAATTGTCTGGTGCCTGCTTCTTCTCTGCAGGTGTTCTAAACCTGCAGGTATTGGGGAAGATTGGTGCCAAGCAACACTGCTTAGTGATGCTGAATGATAGAAAACAAATGATGCAACAATGTATCCTTCTTGAAATCAAGAATGTCTGTATCCTGTCTGCAGGTGTTCATGTCTGCTTCTTGTGTGGGCCATTAGTACAGGTTTGCATGATGGCAAGCATCAAGCAAATGAGACAAGCAAAGCTAAACTTGTTTTAGCCTTGTGAACAGTATTTATTAGGTTTCATCCTTAAAAGAAAAAGATGGGACTTGAACCATGATCTACAGATAATATATTCTGTGTGGATCAATACGTGCAGCAGATGTGCTACACACATAGGTGATTCACTGGGGTAGTTATGTATTGATTATCTAAGAAGTATATTACATGGTATTCATTGTGTTTACCCATTTCCCATTTTTGCACTAAGCTATGTGCCATGCAAATAGTGGCATTAAAAAAATCACTATAAAATATATGTTAGTACATATGAACGATTTTTTACATAAGTCCGGATTTGAATTCTCACACCAATGAACCTTCAAAACACAGTAAAGGTGTCTTATTCCTCTTTGTCACAGAAACAGCTTTGCAGCAGACAATGAAAATCATTGTGCATACAAGTAAGTCCAAAATCATCCACAGTATTAAAAATACATATATCACTTGTACACTTTTGAGTTGTTTGAACATGTATTACTTTCAGATGTAGTGAAATGAGTGATCACACAACCATTTATGACTATTGTTGGGAGGAATGTATCTCTATCTTATCTCTCTATGGTGTTCAGTCTTCTCTTATCCGAACAGTAATCTGAGACATGCAGTCTGTAAGGCATTTTGTATCATTGTCTTTAAAATGTATAAGAATATTAAATGACAATAATATACAGTTTTCAACAAAGGCAGGAAAGTTTGGATATTAGTGAACAGAAACTGAGACATGGGTGCTGCTCACTTCCATTTAAAATGTTGTTACAATTATGTCTACACTTTGTAAGTGTATTCTGGCTGACAGACCCTCTGGAGGTAAGGGAATCTGAATTGCTGTTGTTTATTCCTTCTCCCTACCAGTAATCATTCACAGCTGCAGTCCATTAGCAACAAACAATGAGGGAGTGCCTGCAATATGTTTATTTCTGCTACACAGAGCCAATAATGTGGGATTCAGCAATTCTAATTAGTTCCCACTTCATTTGCATCTTCACCGTGCTAACAGGCCTGAATCTACACTATAAAAAAGTAACTGTGTAGCTAGAGAACCTGAAGGTGAAGATATTTGTTTATGTGGATAACACAGAAGAAGATTGCTATTACTTTGGATTTATCTGCACAGAAGACTACTGATCTGGATAAAGTATAATTGCATTTTTCAGTTATTTACTGCATATGCTGACATGTCACCAGGAAAAAAAATAATATATACATATATCTATATATATATCTATATATCTATATATATATATATATATATATATATATATATATATATATATATATATATATATGTATATGGGTCCCATTTGATTTAATGAATTTACAATTCACTGAACTCCAAAAGAGTGATTTCTTTCTGCTGAAGCTCCACTTTGGTGAACTTTTACTTGCTCAATGTTCGTTTCAGTGAAATAGTTAAGTTGCTGGTGTTACTAAAGCAAGTACAAGGGTACAGTGTTCATGTACATTCTCGTACACCGTACCACTTGTAGAACTTGGCAGATACTATGGTGTTTTTGTAAAGAGGTAATTATGGTGTGCTCTTGGAGAGATGTATGTAGTATTTGGAAAGTTATTTTAACAGCACTCGTTGCTTTTCATTTGTGAAAGCAGTACAGTGAACATCAGGAAATGTACTGTCACTGTAGTGTGATTTTGGAGTTGATATATAAAATTTGCAGAGGTTGTAGAGGTGCATGCCTCCCCAAATGGGGGAGGGGGTGAAGGGGGCTTCACCCCTGCAAAAATATTAGATAATTTGTGTTTGTGTGTTTGTTTTCTTATATAAGTGTACTGTTGATGTTTTGTAATTTGGAAAAGTCAGTGTTCAACAAAGTGGAGTTTCGGCAGAAAGGAGTTGCTCTTTTGGAGTTTGGTGAACTGTAAATTCGATAAATCAAATGAGACTCATATAAATATATATATATATATATATATATATATATATATATATATATATATATATATATTGCACACATATACATTAACAAATGCAACTTTTACCTGTATACACTTCTTCAAAGTTTAATGATAGCATTGCCATTTTTGTCAGGGCATTTTACTTTCTTAGATGCACAGTCTTATTAACCTTCATCACAAGTGTTAACATTACAACAGTTTCTCTTTACATTCTTCTAATGTTAATTCAGTTAAATGTAAATGTCCTACATTGTCAAGGTTGTAAGACTTTCACCACCTGATGCCAAAGTATTGGCAGACACAAGCACAGTTGGGGGGTGTAGAGGTTGAATCTGACACTGAGGTTGACATTCAGCCATCCCCTCTAATTCCATCAGACATAGTCAGTAAGTCTACGCATGCCCAATTCAATGAGCCGCCCTCAGATATTGGACAGGTGGAAAGTGAGACACGATCAGGGTAGTGTGCTTGCTGTGTCTTCAGTGCCCATTGACTCTGGCCATAGCCAAAGTGTAGGCGAGGTGCCATGCAGGGTGGTTGTTTGGGTTGCTTGGAGGCCTGCTGCTCCACCTGATCCAGGTGTGCATTTCCGTGCCACTTGACTTTAAGTTTAGGACTGTCATGCAGGTGGAGGCATGTTCCAAAGGGGGCTCTGAGGAAATGGTTAGGGTTGTAGATGTGGCACAGACTGATATTTGTGACTGCCTCCACCATATTGCAGATTGAAATGATCGCATGTATGACATGTTGGAACGGGCTGTGTCTGTGATGGAATGTCTGCTGGGGGATATGGCATCCACATAGCCGTAGGTCAGCCACATCATCTGATGTTAGCTGATGTGGTCATGCTTGATTTTGCTCCTGTAGTGACACTACTAACACTGCTTTGTCAGTGGTTGAGATGTCCACACCCAGACGTGGCAGGTGATGTGGTCATGGGCATGGACATGCCAATGCAATTCCTGGCAGAGCCAGTTCTCAGGGTCGTGGACAATGAGAATAAACTGTCACCTCTACAATGCATAGCTCACACCTATCCAACATACCAGGATTTAGAGCTAGCACATTGCTTGTGGTTGTGTTCTTGCAGACACTCACACACCAGTTTCATCTAGAGAGCCCGTACAGACACATACACACATAACAGATACATGGGTCAGTCATGAGGCTTAAAGCTCATTCTGTCTCAGTGGTCATTTGATAATTTATCCAAATGTCTGCCTGTTTCTCTTTCTTACTCACATGCATTGACTACTTTATGTCTCAACCTAAGCTTCCTGCCCCCCTCCCACAACACCCTGTGAAAAATGATGATGACTGTGCCATATCCTTGTTTTTTATCTTCTGGATTCAGGGATACATAAGTCTTTTGTCTGTTGCTCAGGGTGCATAGCTGACTTAGTGCTTAGTATATCTGCTTTTGTGGTGTTGTTTTGCAAATTGTACTGCTTTCTTACATGTTTTTGTAATATGTACATCCCTGCTAAACTCTTAGACCAACAAAGCTGGACCAAGCCATAGATAAAAGTATGACAAAGGCCCAGCAATGGTGAGAGTTTTTAAACTTTGTGGTCTTACAAACTTAGACAGTTGATGGAATAACAGGTTTTGCATTACTATTTTTATGTTTGTTCTGAGGGTTGTGAAGTCTGAAACTGAAATGTGTGTCATTATTTCCTAAATTCACTCTTTAATGATTTTCCACTGCAAACATATGAGGTCAAAATGTAGACATTTATTGAAAATCTGTACATTTTAAACATAAGGCCCATTACTTGATAGATGATGCATGTATTCACATAAGTTAGTGTTGTCACATCTTAAAGTAATTGCTGTAAAAACCACCCACCTTATACTTACTTTCATTACCAAGTAACAGTATGCAGAGATATGCCATTCTTTTGTATTCTTTGGCATGTATTTTTATATTCCAGTTTCAAAATTTACCTTGGAAATCCAGCAGTTGCAAGAGTTTTTAGTTCGGGGCTGACTCTGATGCTATCAGTGCACAGCCATTACATGCATAAGTAAAGGCTGTGAATGTTGCTTGGCATCAATGTTACTGTATGTTTGTGCATAGGGTGATGGTTTTAGCCCTTTAGGTGGTGAGCATGTGTGCTATCCATTGCCTCTTAGCCAGTGCAAGGCCAAATTGTGCATGTCTACATCTGCCTACACCCAAAGTGGCTGATGGTTCCCCCTCTGACTCCTCACCTGTGTGTGGCTTTGGTGACCTTTCAAGTGGTGATGGGATGTGTGGCTCTTCCGTTTGCAGTTCCTGCTGAAGCTGTTTTCTCAGGATAATGTTGTGGAGCATGGTACAGATGATGAATATTCAGCACATGTATAGGGATTGTATTCTAGATGTATCTAGGCACCGGAGCAATGAATTCAGCAGCCCAAACAGATGCTCTATGATATGATATTTCTTGTTTGAACGTGTGGGCTCACTATAGCATTCTTCAGTTGGTGTGTGTGCATTTCTGGTGGGTGTCATCATTCAACAGTTCATAGGTTCATAGGTAGGTACTAGGCTATCGGCCCAAGGGCCTATGTAAGCCTAGCCAGCAAGGTACCTTAGCTTATGCCACCCAAGAAAGTTATTTTCCTGTGCCACTGTCCAGCAGAGATACAGAAGTGATCCCTGGGGTGTATTTCCTGTTTCCCATCCACTCATCAAGATTTTTCTTGAAGAGTGCTAATGAAGAACTTTGTTTGACATAGAGAGGTAGCTTGTTACAGAGTATAGGAAGTCTCTGGGACAGGGATCTATCCCTCCAGCATGTCCTGTTTATTGTGGTGACATAGGTTTGGGTCCCTAGAGCATGTAGCTTGGAGGGATTGGGATTTCTTTAGGTGTAGCATGTCCAACAGCTCTGGGTTTGACATAGCTTTATATGTTAGGCAGAGATCACCTCGGAGTAGGTGATATGCTATGGAGTAAAGCTGGAGTTTTTTGAGGCAGTCAGTGTAGGGCATTTGTTTGCGGCCAGTAATCCTCTTTGTGAGGTACTTCTGTGGCCTTTCCAGCTGCTGCAGATGTCTTATGAGGTACATTCCAAAAGGGGCATTGTACTCCATAATGGATCTAATGAGTGACGAGTAGAGGGGAACAATGACCTCTTTTTTCCTGGATGAGAACCCTTTTATGATGAGGTGTGCCACGTAGGAGGACTTCCTGACTACTGTGGTGATGTGACTATCAAAGGAGAGACTACTGTCCACCTGAGTCCCAAGGTCTCTTATCACGCATTCAGTGTTAAGTAGATTGCTGCCTATGTGGTAGTTCATGGGTACAGAGTTTTTACCAAAGGGGATGACACTGCACATTTTGGCATTGAGCTTGACGCCTTGGCTCTGACACCAGGCATCTGTCTTAGCGAGGCCCTTCTGTAGGATGTCCACATCATTTGGGGACTTGACTATGGCTCCTAATTTGCAGTCATCTGCAAACTTCATCACCAAGAGACATTCTGTGTTCCAGTGCATAGCCTGCATCTTTCACTAAATGACCCTGTGGGATATCCTCCCTCATGCATTTGAGAGTTGTGCCATATATGTGAGTAGTTGTAACTGCCTGGGTTACCAGCAGCCACATTCAGGATGATTCCCTTAGAGTTACACATGACCTGGTAGTTAATGTAGTGTTAGCCCTTTCTATTTATGTACACCTTTCCCTGTTCCCTGGGTGGTACTTTGATTTCTACATGTGTATAGTCTATGGCACTCAGGACTTCAGGGTAGTGTGCTGCAGGGTAGAACTCCTGCATAATTCTGTCTCTGTTCTCAGCTGTATGGAGAAAATATATGTACTCACTGGCATGCTGCAGCATACCATTCAGGAACTGATGGAGGATCCTAGATGCTGATGCCTAAGATAGCCCCCAGCATGTCCTCTGTTTGTCTCTGGAAGGTTTCTGTAGTTAATATTCTAAGTGCTACACATACCTTAGTCTCCACTGGGATTGCTTTCTCTCGGTTTGCCCTTGCTCTCAATTGAGGGCAACAGAGGTTGCAGAGTTCCTGTAGTGTGTCTCTATCCACCCTGTAGCACTCTATAATATCTATCTTATGCAGATTATGAAACATTAAATGGGGTCTAAAAACCCTTCTCCTTCTGGTCATGGTCTATTAGCAGCAGCAGCATAGACATGGGCCTGCTGCACATACACATGAATAAGAGCAACAGCAGCCCCTAACATTCTTTCCATGTAGCCTAGTTTCCATGGTTGTATTCCAATAGGCTTTGGAATTCACAGAAAACCAGCACTGAGTCTACACAGTTGCTCTGTTGTTTGATGAATAGCTCCTCCATCCTGGATTGGCTGATTAGCATACAGTTCAGCTGCTTATGCTGCAATTAGCATGCCATGATGTCTACCATGTTTGTGTGTCTCTACACGCTTACTGAATACAAAACAGTGCGCTATTGTGTGCGCATCAGTGCATGACACACACACAGTTTTAGTGTGGGCTTTACTGAATCTGCACCTTAGAGTATACTCATTTTATTTACAATTGAATCTTAGTTGTTTATTACTAAGGTCCAGATAATATGGGGGCCAAGAGCGTGGGAACGTGGTTGTAAGAAAGATCGTTGTTTTTTAAAGAGTAAATCTTATAAGGAGCAAGAGCATAGCCAACAGTCCTTGAGATGGTCTTTTAGTTGATTTTTGATAGTGGACAAGTTGTTTTTGAGTCTTAGTGTTAGAGCAGAGTGGTAGAGTTTTGTTGTAGCATTGTTGTAGCTTAGAGAAATGATTGGCATGGAGAGTTACAAGTACAGGGGAGGTATAAAGTACTTTGATAGTAGATAGATGGTAATGAAAAGAGGAAAAATATTTATGTCAGGTATTGGAACTACATATGCTAATAGAAAATAATAATATTCAGAACTTCAAGCAAATACAGCAGTTGTAATAAATAAATCAGGAACAAAGAATGGTTAGAAAAACAAAAGTATATTGTGAGAGAAGGAAAAAAGAAGAAGTTAACCAATATTTGCTAAAGGGATGCCAACAAGAAATGCACACATGGAAACTCTGAGTGATGTAAAATACAATTTTGCTACTTAGAGAAGACAGGATGCACCAATGATAATTTAAAGAAATCATATTGTGGAATGAAATTGGAGAAACAACAGTCAAAAGTTAAGAGTATAATTAATGTTTGAAAAGTATAGAAGCAACATTAAGGCAGCAGAAATTCAGAATGTCTAAAACACATTTAAGAATGTTTAAAACACATTTAAGGCTAAGGGGAGAATGCTGGATTGACTTTTTTATAAACATTTACCCATTCGATTCTCAGTTAGAGCATCTTCTGTCTGGAGACATGAGTGAATGGGCATAACTTCGTTAAAGGTTGTGCGTCAGGGCTGGCAACTCGGCACATAAAAATCTACTGCCAATCATTAGCGGACCGGAGTTCTGCTGTGGCGACCCCTAACTGGGAAAAGCCAAAAGACACAACAACAACTGACTTAATGAGTACCTATACAAATTATAAAAAGCATAGGACTGAATCTAAAGTGGAAGAAGTCAGAAATGTTTAGGAAAAATGAAAACAATATTAAGTTGGACAGAAATTTTTGATACGATTTTGGGTCCATCACATGGGAGACATGGAAAATTATGGATAGGGTTAAAACTACAACAAATTAATAGAAAGGTTTCTGTTTATAATATAAGCAGAAGGAGCAAATCAGTATTTTAATCTGAGTATTGTAAGAAAGATAGTCAGTGAAAAGATGTAGTGAGGAAAACAATGATAAACAAAAGAGCAGAACTGCTTATCAATCAGGAATTTATGATTTGCTTTGGAGAATTTCACAAATGAATCTCCTCATCAAAAGAGAAATTACATGCAAAGTAAAAGATTAGTGGCTTTGTCTTTTTGAAGGGTATGAATAAGAAGAGGCAATACAGCATGTATCATTGAATACAATAGAAGTAAAGGGTTTGGGAAAATTAGATTAATGCATGGATATTTAGAACATTAATGGTATAATTGAGAAAAATAGTGTATGGTGTTTACCAGGATCTACCAATGTAAGAATGTGTAATATTCAATAAAGTTACAGTAAGTGCAGAATGACCAGTATAGGTGGAGAGGCATAGCACATTTTTATAAAATAAGAAGTGTGATGATGATGATAGCATTAGACAGATCATGCAGTAGTTATATATAGTGTCAGTATAACAAAACAAACAAAAAATATATATTATGTTGAAAGGTACTGGGAAGAGATAGTTATGGTCCCGAATGGCATTTTGATATAAAATGAAAATGTTCATTAATAAGGCATAAATGAAAATGAAGTAAAACTTTATAAATATGGTTCTATTAACAATTAAAAGTGGAAAGAAATGAAATGTTAAAATGTAAATATACATATATATATATATATATATACATATATATATATATATATATATATATATATACATATATATAGTTATTTATGAATGTGCATATGTAAATACATGTATTTCTTAATAAATTATGCTTACAGTTACTGGAAAGTGCCATGGAATCATTTATAAGTAGCTGACCTACCACCAACTTAGATAGATTTCAGTTTAATAGCATCATCTGAAAGAAGACATATTCAGATGTGTAGCACATCCCTTATGCTGTACTGTAGAGACAATACAAAAAAAAACATTAATCTAAGTACCAAGTGTTGGGATAGACCTCATAGTCTTCTGATCTTCCAGTATCAAAGTTGAGTGTGCTAGGTGTTGAACAACTGGCACACGATTGCACAATTTGCAAACCTTAATGTTATTACAGTAACCAGGAGAGGACAAGCTTGAAGCAGACTAGCAAAAGATCTATTCAAGGAACTAGTTATATCATCAAGTCCATATTTTCCAAACCATGATTGAAAGTCATGTCAACTGAGTGACCAAATTTACTGCTGGTACTGTAAAACACCTGCGTAAAGCTAATATTCTCTAAAAGATTAAGGATCATTATGGTGAAGTCACTGGTATTGTCATGTCCCAAGCATTAAATTCACTTGAGACCAGCAATCCTGGGCTCTCATGCATTAAGTTGGCGAGAAGGGGATCTGAAAACTCTTGCAGAAATGCTCCGAAATAAACTGGTAGATAGTAAACCAGGAAGAGTCTGCAATTCATTACTGTTCCAAGATCATACCTATTCTCAACCCTGGGCAGCCCCAATGCAGATGAAAAATCATATATCCAATCTCTAGAGTCATCCTGTCAGTGCTGTTACTAACACAAAAACCCATAGGAAGAGATGATTCAAAATATGTGTCAAAAGTGGTAACCAGCTAGGTATCTATAATGAATAGCACGTTAGGGTTAAGGATGCAGTCAGAAACAATGCCCAACTGATTCTGAATCCAATTTGTGTTAAATAGAATAGCCCTTGACAAAATCCCAGATGGGCAAGTCCAATTGGTTGAAGATAGTTTTTTGTCTCCCAAGGTACTGACTCTAGACTGGGTGACCCCAAATTTTATTGCTGGTTCATCTTCTGATGTTACAGCGTAATACTCACCCCAACACAATATTCCACCTCAGGGTAAGGAGAAAGATTTATTCTTACACCCACCTGATAACTTCTAATTATCCTCAACATCCTACAACAAAGACACATCAGATGATCCAAAGAAAAGGAGTCAAATAGGAAACAAGTAATAGGTTCATAGGTTCATAGGTAGGTAATAGGCTATCTGCCCAAAGGCATTTATAAGCCTAGCCAGAATGTGTTGGCTTTCACCTCTATTTTAGGTTAGTTTCCTGAGCCTCTGTCCAGCAGGGCCATTGAAGTGATCCCAGGGGTAAATTTACGATTTCCCATCCACTCGTCAAGATTTCTCTTGAAGAGAGTCAGTGAGGGGCTTTGCCTAACATAGATTGGAATTCTATCCTAGAGCGAGGGAAGTCTCTGGGACAGGAATCTATCCCTCCAGCATGTCCTATTTATTGTTGTACAGAGGTTTAAATCCCTGGAGCGTGTGGCTCTAAGAGATTTGGTTTTCTTGAAGTGGAGCATGTCCATTAATTCTGGGTTAGACATGGCCTTGTACATCAGACGGAGATCACCTCTGAGTAGGTGGTAAACAACCAAATAGAGCTAGAGTTTCTTTAGTCGAGCTGCATAGGGCATCTGTTTGAGGCCCATGATCCTCTTGGTGAGGTACTTCTGTGGTCTTTCCAGCTGTTGCAGGTGTTGAGTAAGGTACATCCCAAATGGGGCATTGTACTCTATTATGGGCCTGATGAGCGATGAGTAGAGGGGCACAATGACCTCTCTTGATCTAGATGTGAACCCTTTCATGATTAGGTGGGCTACATAGAAGGATTTTCTAACCACTTTGGCAATGTGATTATCAAAGGAGAGGTTGCTATCTACTTGGGTCCCCAGATCCCTAATTACATCTTCCGTACTTAGTGGATTACCACCTATGTGGTAGTTTGTGGGCACTTTGTTTTTCCCAAAGGGGATGACTATGCACTTTTTGGCATTTAGCTTGAGGCCATGTTTCTGACACCAGGTATTCGTCTCTGTGAGACCCTCCTGGAGGATGTTTGTGTCAGCCGGAGAGTCGATTATGGCCCCCAGTTTGCAATCATCTGTGAACTTGGTCAGCCATAGTCCTCCCATGCTTGCCTGTACCTCAGAGAAGTATATACCAAACAGGAGGGTTCCCAGGACTGAGCCCTGTGGGATGCCACTTGTAACTGGTTTAGAGTCGGACATGGCACCAGCAACTCTGACCATGTGAGTTCAATCCATGAGCCAGTTGGCAACCCATCTCATGACATAGGGGTTAATGTTCAAGCTGGTAAGCTTATCTATAATGCCAGAGTGGGGAATGGTGTTGAAGGCCTTTGTGAGGTCCAGTAGGCTTTGTGGACTACCTTTCTTTCATCTATGGCCTTGGTAACTGTTTCAAAGAAGTCAACTAGGTATAGGAGGCAAGATCTGCCTTTAACAAAGCCGAATCGGGTAGGGTCCAGTGTCTGGAGGTTCCCAATGTCTCTGTTAATGAGTTCCATGATGATGCGCTCCATAGCTTTGCAGACCAGGCTAGTCAGGCTTATAGGGCAATAGTTTCCAGGATCCATTGTGGCACCACCTTTGTGGAGTGGGATAACTGTTGCTGTGTGCCATTCTTTGGGTACATAGCCTGTGGTAAGGCTGAGTTTGAACAGTGAATTTAGGTGAGGGTTTAGTTCATTTTGGAGCTTGTGTAAGACACAGCCTGGGATACCATCCGGTCCCATTGATGCTGTGTTTTTGGCTTTGGAAAGGGCTGTTTTCACCTGTGTGCCTGTGATGTCTGGGGCTCTACATTCTTCTGGGATGGACACGGGCTCTTTTGGGGGTGAGGGGGGGGGGTAAAGTTTGCATTGAACCTGTCAGCCAGGATGTTGGCAATGTCAGTTGGTTCAGTCTATTTTTTTCCATTTTGCACTAGCTCAGAGCATATCTGAGAGTTGCCACCTAGATTCTTGACATAGCTAAAGAAGACTTTGTGATTATCTTTAGAGTCTTTGGCAATTTTTCTTTCGAAGCTGGCCTTGGATGATTTTATGAGGGATCATGGTTTCTTGCTAATACTGATCAGGGATGCCTTCCCTTTTTGGGATTTTGCTCTATCATGCAATAGTTTCCTCCTTTTGTTGTATAGCTTATTTATGGCCGGGGTCCACCAGGCTGGTTTCCTCTTTTTGTTGGAGTGAGTCTTGGTTTTACTTGGGATGGCTCGATCCATGCATTCCTGTAGGTGCTCATAGAATGCATTTGTAAAGGATTCTGTGGTTTGGGCAGCTTTATCCTTAAGCAAGGGGGCTTTGAAACTTTCCGTCTTGGTCTTGAAAATTGTGAAGTTTGCTTTTGAAAAGTTTTTCACAGTGGTTTTCTTGACTGGGGGTGGGGTTGGGATGTGGATGTCCAGTGTGATTAGCTTATGGTCTGATCTTACCAGTGGCGGGTTTACCTCTGGTCTGGAATATTTATCCCCCATGTTGGTGATGATCAGGTCCAATATGTTGTCACCTCTTGTGGGAGAGGTGACCAGTTGTTTCAGGGCATTTGAGTTTATAAACTCTAGGAAGCGTTGGGCATAGGTGTTTGTACTTGAGTAGTTTTCCCAGTCAATGTTTGGGTAGTTGAAATCACCCAATATCATGGTGTTTGGTAGGACCTTCATATTTTCCAATGTTCTCAGGAATGCTGAGTGAGGGTCCTGAGCCAAGGTGGGTGATCTGTCGCAAGCTACAATCTGAAAAGCAGCTTTGCCCACTGTTAGTTGCACATGGATGGTCTCCGAGGCCTCATGCTGTGCCACTAACCTGGAGGTGTGGGTATCCTTGATGAAAATGGATACACTCCTGCCTTTTGTATTTCGGTCCAGGTTCTGGGGCCGAAAGATATGGTATGAGTTATAGCCTGGTAGTGCTGCGGTGCTCTCTGGAGCCTTGAAGCAGGTTTCTGTTACTGCACAGATATTGATTCTCTCCATACTGAGAGGTGCCTCGAGTGCATGCATTTTGAATTTTAGACTTCTGGCATTGAGTAGCATTGCCCTCAGTTTTTGCTTTCTTGTGTTGTTTATGGAGGTGGGTTTGTCTTTTGAGCCTTGCCTAAAAAAGGCACTATGGGGGTGGCAAGAGCCTTGGCCAGTATTCAAAAGTCTAAGGGTGACATGTACAAGCCGTCTCTGGTGAAGCAACGTGGCTTGTCGAGCATGTCATCCTAGGCTGACAGACACTGGATCCCCTTTGAACGACACCAATAGCTTAGCCAATTTTTAAAATTGATCATTTTATCTTTATACTGTGGCATCATTCTTGGTGAGGGCAAGATGATACTCAGGGTTAGGGTAATACCGGCCTGGGCTACATGATCAGAGAGCTCCTCTATGTCTCTTTTCATGTAGTCCAGGGAGGTACATCTCAGGTCATTCACACCAACATGGACAATGACAGAGTCATATTTGTACCTGTTTTGGAGTGACCTGAGTGCTTGTGTTATGTTGTAGAATAATGCTGTATAAAAACCAAAGACAAACAATAGTTGAGCAAATCCACCTGGATTTGCTCAACTATTGTTTGTGCTTGTGTTATGTGGCAGATCCTGGCACTCGACAGGCAGCTTACAGTAACCATCTCCTTGTTCAGTCTAGTGAGTGGGACGTCTGTGTGCCTGACAATAGAGTCACCTATTACTAGTGTATTGGGTGTGTTATTTAGCCTTAAGGGCTGTAATTGCGTGGCACACTGACTTTGTGAAGTATGTGATACGTGGTTGTTGTTGGGGGGTGGAGGTTGCTTGGATGTCTGCTTTGGTGGTCTCTGCTGCTTTGGCAGATTTTTATTTAGAGCCTCCGAGTATGTTTTTGTGTATTTATGTGTGTTGTTTGCTGGTGCAGGTATGACTGGTCTATGTGAAACTGGTAGTGTGGTACAAGCGTTTCCCTTCTCCTCATGACTGACTGTTCCAGTCTTGGGTTGAAAGAGCTTGGCCTCCAGTTTGGATGTATAGTTGCATCTCTCACATACATTTGTGTTTGTTGGAAGGAGGAGAGGGTTGTCTGTGTACATGAGGCAATTGTAACATTGCCTCAAGATGCCCAGATTCACCAGCTGGACTGGAGAGTACACCTGAAACTGCCCTTTGGACATGCCTGAACAGATAAAATGAACTGTTTTACTGATTGTCCAGTAGGGACGAATAGGGAGCCTTGTACTTTTGTATAGTATAGGGGGTGTAGTGCTGTCATTTATTAGTGCTTACTAACAGATTTGAGCAAGTGCTGGACTGTAAAAGGAAAGGCTTGAGTGCTTATATTGAGTGTTTGACTAGTTCCAAGGGAAAGATTGAAGAGCAGACTTCATGGAGCCGGGAATAGTTTAACCCTAGCTACCCAGTGCTGCCCAGTGTGCAAAACCATGCAAATGTGGGTTTTAAAGCAGGGAGATTAAAGAGATAGAAATTATACCAAAATGGCCAATAAACTACTAGCTGCTGGGCTGAGACCACTCCTCCAGGGACAGATAAGCTGCTCAAAGCTACCCACTCTCACTGGTGAACATGAGAAACTTCCTTCTATCCAAGTAAGGTATGGGCAACACAGGAACTTGTACCACAGCCCTGAATTCAGCAGAACCTGAAAACTGGACTAGACTAGCTTACAAAAGGCAGGAAACAAGATTTTTTTTTGTTTTTTCTTTTTCTTTTTTTCACAAAACCAAGTATCTAGGGTAGGAGAGTCTCACTTGGCAGCTTATTAAAGTGGCATTAGAAAAGAACAACTTATGGAGGGTTAGTAATTAAAAATTGATAAACTGTGTTGTAGCAATAAGCACAGAGAATAATAAACACAATTTATAATAGGCTGAGACATAAGCTGGAAGCTGCCTTGCAATAATACCAAAGAAACATTGTTAAGGATATTAAAAATGCATATAGGAGAATTGATGGATGGCAGTATGAAAAAGTTATGGATAATATTATACTTAGAATGTATGATTACTTCCATTTGAATTTTGCCTAAGTAGGGAAAATACTCTGAATTTGTAGAGTGCATAAAATGAAGTGAATCCACCTTCTAGACGTATTGCAAGCAGCAAAGGCTCTATGTCAGATAGTATATCCAAATCTGTAGATAGAGCCTTTTAGTGTTAGTCAAAGAGGCATCTTCATTCACCAGGGATTTTACTATTTTTTTGAGATAAAATTAGGGATATTACAGTCACCAGTCGGATGTTTAATTACAGTTATCCTGCATGGAGTAAGAATGGAATGGATACTTAATATTGTTGTTCATTCTAGTGTTCATATAGGAGAGCAGGCTAATTTTTAAGTAATGTATTAATCAAGTTTTATCAAATAACTATGTTGGCTTCAAAGACAGTTTTTTTCATCAAATAAAAAAGAGTAGCAATGGGGACAGCATGTCTGTCAATTATATCATCTTGGGTCTAGCTTATTGGAAGGAAATTATACTTCTTAATTTTCCATTTTTTTCAGTGATTAAAAGGTATACTTGATTTATTGATTATATTTTTGTTATCTGGGCTATGAGTAAAGGAGAATTAAATCCTTTAAAGATTTTATAAATAGAAGTATGGATTTTATTAAGTTTATCATTCACTATAGAAAATGTCAGATTACTTTTCCCTACATTTGTATTTATAAAAATGAAGACATAAACAAGTTGGGATGTACTGATAGCTATAACAAATTCAGCTAGTAACATTTTAGTGTACTATCAAAGCATGCATTATGGTTATGTTAAAAGCAATGTGGTAAAAAATCAAGTTCTTAGAATAAATAATCTTACAAAATGATCAGAAGGAAATGGAGGAAATTACTGAATAGTTATATGACAGATGTTTTTAGAGGCTTTCCATCTGGGGTATTGCAACAAGCTTGTGTGGGAGTAGAGTATGAAAATAACAATAATACTTCAAAGAAGGAGGAAAATGATTGGGTTGTACTCATGTCTTTAACATACAATGCAGATAGTCATTAAATAAATTAATTAAGAATGATTGACACATTTAAACTGCTTACCAGAAATTATGCAGCACTTGCAGCAAGGTTTATAAAAAAGGGAAAGCAATTAAAACAATTTTTGAAAGCAAGGATAAAATATGAAAATAATGGGTTTAAGGGAGGTACATTCAAATGTGGATCATATAGTTCGCAAAGGTATGTTGTACAGCCTCTCAGTGCAGTTATAGAGCACCTGAATCTTTTTACTTCTAATGCTGAATTTGTGATTTATGTGGCAGAATATACATTTTAATTTTTTTTACATTGGGAAGACGAACAGAAAGCTTAAGAAAAGGATTTATGAATATAAATATGTAATAAAATGCAGAACATGGAAAATATTTCTACAAGGCTTCCACAAACATTGGGAAATTTAAAAGGTTTTCATTTAGTGTGCTAAATCATATGGATGATAATTATGAAAGAGGTAATTGGGATGATGAGTTGGATTATTGGGAGATGGTTTGGCAGACTAAATTAGAAGCAAATAGGGCTCTAGGGTTGAATGAATCCATAAGTTGTATAGCAGTATTGCAAAGAAAAAATAATATTGATTAAATTGTTAAAAGCTGTTTTGAGCAAATATTTTAAAGTATTATTTTAAGGGATTTTTTAATAATGTGCTTGAATTATCAAATATTCAAGTTTTTGAAAACATTTTAACCATCTTTAAATATTTTGAAGGTTTCTTGATTGTTTTGTGTGTGTTTTTTTTAGAAAAGGATAGATGCATTTTTTTGGTGTTTCATGGTTGGAGTTTTTAGTCGTATGACACAACAGGTATAATTTAAGTAGAAGAGAGTTTGGATGTAATAAAGTCTTTCAGAAACTAAATAAAGGTGCTTACTGCTTGTTTTTCAATAGACATTACAAGAGTATTATCTAGCGCCTCCTTCACTGGTCTCAATATATAAGATTTTTTTGAGTTATTTTTCATTATTTAATTTCTTAGAATTATAAAGTTTTATTGTCTCCATAGAAGTTAAATAGCTTAAATAACACACTAACACTTTAACACATACAACTGAATTTATATAAATTCCTTTTAATTATTTTAATAAATGAAGATGGAAATGTAGGTATTTTCAATCTAGAGAGCTAAACCCCTTCCCTGTATCCAGACTCAAAACAATAATACATTTCTATTAAAATTAGATTAATCTATTGGAGCAAATTTTTAAATATTGTCTTGTGCCTCATTGTTTTACTCTTAATAATAAAAAAAGAAAATAAAAACATTTTGATTGTATTAAATTACAGATATTACATCAATTCCCATTAGTTGGGCGTCCGCAGTGGTGCAATGGTTAGCATTGCTGCCTCACAGCAAGAGGGTTCTCTGGTTTGATCCTTGGCTGGGGTGCCTTCTGGCAGTGTCTGCATGTCCTCCCTGTGGTCATGTGGGTTTCCTCCAGGTGCTCCAGTTTCCTCCCACATCCCAAAGACATGCTGTAGGTGGTTTGGACACTCTAAATTGGCCCTAGGTATGAGTGCGTGCATGTGTGTACCTTCTGTAGAAGGTTGGGCGCCGGGCTGGCAATTTGACACCATAAAACTCCACTGCCAATCATGAGTGGACAGGTGATCCTCTGTGGCAACCCCTAACTGGGAAAAAGCTGAAAGAAGACAAAGGCATCCATTCCATTAGTTAATATTAATGCAATATTGGTCTGTAACAATTACTTTTCAAGTGGTCATTATTTTGTTTTAATATTCGAGAAGTAATCAAATGTTATCAAATAACTGGAACTCTCTTCTTTTTAAATATATTAAACATCAGTAATACTTCATTAACTTCTCTAAATAAAAATATATATTTTTGGTCTTGATCTATCGTTAAACAGAGGGTTATACAAAGACACTGGAACACAGATGTGACATAATACCTTTTATTGGACCAACAATGATTTTGCAATTGCTCAAGCGTTCAAGCTGACATGAGCCCTTCCTCAGGAGTTATTAAGTTTCTGATGTTAAATCCAGAGCATTAATATCCACATGTGTCTAGAAAGGGAAGCACGTCATTTATTTTAACTTAGCTAAAAAAGAAATCTTTAAAAATGCTATGGTGGAAAACATGCAGCTCAAGCTAAACTCCAGAAACAGACTCTGTGTGTGTGTGTGTGTGTGTGTGTGTGTGTGTGTGTGTGTGTGTGTGTGTGTGTGTGTGTGTGTGTGTGTGAGAGAGAGAGAGAGAGAGAGGGGGGGGGGGCAGAATTAAAATCATTCTGAGCAAATAGAATTCTGTTTTGTTCTTATCTATTTCGTAGCATTTTCCTTCTTGGTCCATATTTCAAAGTTTTTTCTAATACATCTTTGTTATACAAGAAATGAATATTATTCCTTACATTCTCTGATGCTTTGCTAAATCACATTCAATTACAGTAATAAATACGAAAAATAGAAATCAATGTAGTAAACATATAACAAACAAACCAAACCCTAATACACACAAGCACATACCCATATGTGTAAATATATATCTATCTATATCTAGCTTTATACCTATATCTACATATTTATATAAATATCTAATTTATCTCTGTCTCTCTCTCTCTCTCTATATATATATATATGTGTGTGTGTGTGTGTGTGTGTGTGTGTGTGTGTGTTTGTGTATACAGGGTCACCTATATCATTTGAGGTGGACGGGGGGTTGGAACCAGCAGGGGAAACAGCAAGAGCAGAGGAGGCCATGTGGGAATGCCCAGGGCAAGAAATGGATGTAATTTCAGGATATTTGGAAGTGAGTGGTTTGAGTGAAGGTACATGGACCTTTCAAGATACTTCAAATATTATACAGGAATTCAGATGTGAAATAACAGAGAAAGAAGGTTTCAGTATTTTTAATTATACTGAACTGGATATAACTGAAAGTTATTTCAGTCTTCTCAAGAAAGGTATGTCCTTTGTTCCAACAAATAAATTTAATTTGGCAAAAACGCTTTTGAATTTAAAGTTATTTTCGAGGCAGTTAAACCTCAAGATGTTTTTTAAAGGTAGAGAATAAATTATTGAAAGGCAGGAATGTATACGTTCAAGTTTATTCATTCCTCCACCTAATCCAGAAATTCAATTGTTTGAGACATACTGTGAAAAAAAAATCAGAAATTTAGTTAAACAAAGATGTTCAGTTTATCCAAATCTTACGGTTCAAGAAAAAGAAATTTTGAGTAGTTTAGCTTCGCATTATGACACCAGACAGGGGGGAGGGGTGGTGATAATTCGATATATTGACTACAACACACAGATGGAAAAAGTTCTAAATGATGAAAGTATGTATCGAAGAGTCTCGAGAAATGAGATTAATATGGCCTATAGATGGCTAGATATCATCTTGGAACATGAAGTATTGGAAGGGAGAATAAGTTTAAAGGAAAAAGAATTTTTAACGGTCCCCCTCCCTATTATTCCAAAAATCTTTGGAATACTGAAAACTAATAAATCAGTTATCAACCCCCCCCTTTTAGACCCATAGTGGTGGCAAGAATCTCTAAAACTGAGCCTCTTGTGGCGTGGGTAGATAAGAAGGTGGGCAAACTGGTTGAGGGGGTGCCACATATTATTCGTGATTCATGGCACTGTCTCCAACGTCTAGCTGAATTTCATAACTCATTCAATGATTCTATCAGTTTCCTGACTATCGATGTTGTAAATTTGTTCTCAGTTATTCCTCATACAACTGGAATTGAGATGTTTAGAAACAGCATCCGTAATCTGTCTGATATGGATGAAGGGAAAGTCGAGATAGTGGTCGAATTTATGGAGTTAGTTCTCAAGAATAACTTCATGATGTTTGAAGGGGAACTATTCCATCAGGTTTCGGGAGTAGCAATTGGGGCCAAATGTGCCCCCATTTTTGCGAACCTTGTACTGTTTGATTGGGAGAGCAGATTCGTTCTAACTTCAGAATTTGCCCCACATATAGTTAGCTATAACAGATTTCTGGATGATATTCTAATTCTTTGGAAGGGAGAACTTGATCAGGTGAATGAGTTTATAGATTTTTTGAATGGGACAACTGAATTTTTGAAGTTTAGATATAAGTGGGACAACAAAATTATCAATTATTCGGATATTAAATTTAGTGTGGAAAATGGTATCTTAGAAAGTTCTATCTATAGGAAAGAATCTTATTCAAATAGTTTATTGTATTTTACTAGTCACCATCCATTGTTTCAAAAATGTAGTGTTGTGAAGGGACAGATGGTGAAAGTGTCGAGGTTGATGAGTGAGGAAACTAGGTTCAAGGAAGAAATGTATAATCTTATAGGGATGTTTTGGAAAGAGGGTATCCCCTCAAATTATTGATAAAATTGAAGAAGGAAGTAGAGATGAAAATAAAGTTTAGCTTCAAACCTATATTGTCATCAGAGAATAATTTTCAAGGGAAAAAGAAAAAGAACAATTTTCACACAACAGGTCTTGTTTTACAATTTAGTGAAAGGACACCAGAGATAATTAACATCATTAATAGGGGTTGGAATATGATCTTTGATGGAAATATAACCTCTGTGATAGGTACAACACCACAAATAATTTATAGTAGGGGAAGTAATATTAAAAACATAATGGAGAGACATTATGATAGTAACATCAGTGTTTCATTCATGTCAAAGTGTGAGAATTGTAGGTAATGTAGGTATATAAATAATGGACCCTACGTTGACATTAGTGGTTTTGGAGTATCAGTGAACTGTCCCGGTAGATGCAATTGTAATTCCAGGAGAGTGGTCTATGTGGCCACATGTCTTTCCTGTCTGGGTTTTATATTGGAAAGACTACTCATCGACTTAGGGACAGGATTAGTGAACATTTAAGAGCAATCAAAAATAAGGACCTTCACAATGCCTTGCATTTGCATTCTAAGCAGTGTATGAATTTCAAAAAATTTTTGTTTTTTATTATTGATAAAATATCTGATTATGGATGGGGGTGGTGATTGGGAATCTAAATTAGAGATAGGATTAGGGAAAACTTGTATCATATAAGGAAAGGTAGTTCATTTAATTCCCTTGCCAGGCATATTAAGGATACTAGTATGCTACATATTTTTTCATTTGGGCTATAGGAAGGATATTTGTATTTATAAAAATGAAGACATAAACAAATTGGGATGTAATGATAGCTATAACAAATTCAGCTAGTAACATGTTAGTGTACTATCAAAGCATGCATTATGGTTATGTTAAAAGCAATGTGGTAAAAATCAAGTTCTTAGAATAAATAATCTTACAAAATGATCAGAAGGAAATGGAGGAAATTATTGAATAGTTATATGACAGATGTTTTTAGAAGCTTTCCATCTGGGGTATTGCAACAAGCTTGTGTGGGAGTAGAGTATGAAAATAACAATAATACTTCAAAGAAGGAGGAAAATGATTGGGTTGTACTCATGTCTTTAACATACAATGCAGATAGTCATTAAATAAATTAATTAAGAATGATTGACACATTTAAACTGCTTACCAGAAATTATGCAGCACTTGCAGCAAGGTTTATAAAAAAGGGAAAGAAATTAAAACAATTTTTGAAAGCAAGGATAAAATATGAAAATAATGGGTTTAAGGGAGGTACATTCAAATGTGGATCATATAGTTCACAAAGGTATGTTGTACAGCCTCTCAGTGCAGTTATAGAGCACCTGAATCTTTTTACTTCTAATGCTGAATTTGTGATTTATGTGGCAGAATATACATTTTGATTTTTTTTTATATTGGGAAGACGAACAGAAAGCTTAAGAAAAGGATTTATGAATATAAATATGTAATAAAATGCAGAACATGGAAAATATTTCTACAAGGCTTCCACAAACATTGGGAAATTTAAAAGGTTTTCATTTAGTGTGCTAAATCATATGGATGATAATTATGAAAGAGGTAATTGGGATGATGAGTTGGATTATTGGGAGATGGTTTGGCAGACTAAATTAGAAGCAAATAGGGCTCTAGGGTTGAATGAATCCATAAGTTGTATAGCAGTATTGCAAAGAAAAAAGAATATTGATTCAATTGTTAAAAGCTGTTTTGAGCAAATATTTTAAAGTATTATTTTAAGGGATTTTTTAATAATGTGCTTGAATTATCAAATATTCAAGTTTTTGAAAACATTTTAACCATCTTTAAATATTTTGAAGGTTTCTTGATTGTTTTGTGTGTGTTTTTTTTAGAAAAGGATAGATGCATTTTTTTGGTGTTTCATGGTTGGAGTTTTTAGTCGTATGACACAATAGGTATAATTTAAGTAGAAGAGCATTTGGATGTAATAAAGTATTTCAGAAACTAAATAAAGGTGCTTACTGCTTGTTTTTTGATAGACATTACAAGAGTATTATCTAGCGCCTCCTTCACTGGTCTCAATATATAAGACTTTTGAGTTATTTTTCATTATTTAATTTCTTAGAACTATAATGTTTTAATGTCTCCATAGAAGTTAAATAGCTTAAATAGCACACTAACACTTTAACACATACAACTGAATTTATATTAATTCCTTTTAATTATTTTAATAAATGAAGATGGAAATGTAGGTATTTTCAATCTAGAGAGCTAAACCCCTTCCCTGTATCCAGACTCAAAACAATAATACATTTCTATTAAAATTAGATTAATCTATTGGAGCAAATTTTTAAATATTGTCTTGTGCCTCATTGTTTTACTCTTAATAAAAAAAGAAAATAAAAACATTTTGATTGTATTAAATTACAGATAATGCATCCATTCCCATTAGTTGGGCGTCCGCAGTGGTGCAACAATTAGCGTTGCCGCCTCAGAACAAGAGGTTCTCTGGTTTGATCCTTGGCTAGGGTGCCTTCTGGCAGTGTCTGCATGTCCTCCCTGTGGTCATGTGGATTTCCTCCGGGTGCTCCGGTTTCCTCCCACATCCCAAAGACATACTGTACATGGTTTGGACACTCTAAATTGGCCCTAGGAATGAGTGTGCACATGTGTGCACCTTCTGTAGAAGGTTGGGTGCCGGGCTGGCAACTTGACACAATAAAACTCCACTTCCAATCATGAGTGGACAGGTGATCCGCTGTGGCAACCCCTAACTGGGAAAAAGCCGAAAGAAGACAAAGGCATCCTTTCCCATTAGTTAATATTAATGCAATATCGGTCTGTAAAAATTACTTTTCAAGTGGGCATTATTGTGTTTTAATATTGGAGAAGTAATCAAATGTTATCAAATAACTGGAACTCTCTTCTTTTTAAATATATTAAACATCAGTAATACTTCATTAACTTCTCTAAATAAAAATATATATTTTTGGTGTTGATCTATCGTTAAACAGAGGGTTATACAAAGACACTGGAACACAGATGTGACATAATACCTTTTATTGGACCAACAATGATTTTGCAATTGCTCAAGCGTTCAAGCTGACATGAGCCCTTCCTCAGGAGTTATTAAGTTTCTGATGTTAAATCCAGAGCATTAATATCCACATGTGTCTAGAAAGGGAAGCACGTCATTTATTTTAACTTAGCTAAAAAAGAAATCTTTAAAAATGCTATGGTGGAAAACATGCAGCTCAAGCTAAACTCCAGAAACAGACTCTGTGTGTGTGTGTGTGTGTGTGTGTGTGTGTGTGTGTGTGTGTGTGTGTGTGTGTGTGTGTGATAGAGAGAGAGAGAGAGAGAGAGAGAGAGAGGGGGGCAGAATTAAAATCATTCTGAGCAGATAGAATTCTGTTTTGTTGTTATCTATTTCGTAGCATTTTCCTTCTTGGTCCATATTTCAAAGTTATTTCTAATACATCTTTGTTATACAAGAAATGAATATTATTCCTTACATTCTCTGATGCTTTGCTAAATCACATTCAATTACAGTAATAAATACGAAAAATAGAAATCAATGTAGTAAACATATAACAAACAAACCAAACCCTAATACACACAAGCACATACCCATATATGTAAATATATATCTATCTATATCTAGCTTTATACCTATATCTACATATTTATATAAATATCTAATTTCTCTCTGTCTCTCTCTCTCTCTCTATATATATATATATATATGTGTGTGTGTGTGTGTGTGTGTGTGTGTGTGTGTGTGTGTGTGTGTGTGTGTGTGTATACAGGGTCACCTATATCATTCGAGGTGGACGGGGGGGGTTGGAACCAGCAGAGGAAACAGCAAGAGCAGAGGAGGCCATGGGGGAATGCCCAGGGCAAGAAATGGATGTAATTTTAGGATATTTGGAAGTGAGTGGTTTGAGTGAAGGTACATGGACCTTTCAAGATACTTCAAATATTATACAGGAATTGAGATGTGAAATAACAGAGAAAAAAGGTTTCAGTATTTTTAATTATACTGAACTGGATATAACTGAAAGTTATTTCAGTCTTCTCAAGAAAGGTATGTCCTTTGTTCCAACAAATAAATTTAATTTGGCAAAAACGCTTTTGAATTTAAAGTTATTTTCGAGGCAGTTAAACCTCAAGATGTTTTTTAAAGGTAGAGAATAAATTATTGAAAGGCAGGAATGTATACGTTCAAGTTTATTCATTACTCCTCCTAATCCAAAAATTCAATTGTTTGAGACATACTGTGAAAAAAAAATCAGAAATTTAGTTAAACAAAGATGTTCAGTTTATCCAAATCTTACGGTTCAAGAAAAAGAAATTTTGAGTAGTTTAGCTTCGCATTATGACACCAGACAGGGGGGGAGGGGTGGTGATAATTCGATATATTGACTACAACACACAGATGGAAAAAGTTCTAAATGATGAAAGTATGTATCGAAGAGTCTCTAGAAATGAGATTATTATGGCCTATAGATGGCTAGATATCATCTTGGAACATGAAGTATTGGAAGGGAGAATAAGTTTAAAGGAAAAAGAATTTTTAACGGTCCCCCTCCCTATTATTCCAAAAATCTTTGGAATACTGAAAACTAATAAATCAGTTATCAACCCCCCCCCCTTTTAGACCCATAGTGGTGGCAAGAGGCTCTAAAACTGAGCCTCTTGTGGCGTGGGTAGATAAGAAGGTGGGCAAACTGGTTGAGGGGGTGCCACATATTATTCGTGATTCATGGCACTGTCTTCAACGTCTAGCTGAATTTCGTAACTCATTCAATGATTCTATCAGTTTCCTGACTATCGATGTTGTAAATTTGTTCTCAGTTATTCCTCATACAACTGGAATTGAGATGTTTAGAAACAGCATCCATAATCTGTCTGATATGGATGAAGGGAAAGTCGAGATAGTGGTGAATTTATGGAGTTAGTTCTCAAGAATAACTTCATGATGTTTGAAGGGAACTATTCCATCAGGTTTCGAGTAGCAATTGGGGCCAAATGTGCCCCATTTTTTGCGAACCTTGTACTGTTTGATTGGGAGAGCAGATTCGTTCTAACTTCAGAATTTGCCCCACATATAGTTAGCTATAACAGATTTCTGGATGATATTCTAATTCTTTTGAAGGGAGAACTTGATCAGGTGAATGAGTTTATAGATTTTTTGAATGGGACAACTGAATTTTTGAAGTTTAGATATAAGTGGGACAACAAAATTATCAATTATTCGGATATTAAATTTAGTGTGGAAAATGGTATCTTAGAAAGTTCTATCTATAGGAAAGAATCTTATTCAAATAGTTTATTGTATTTTACTAGTCACCATCCATTGTTTCAAAAATGTAGTGTTGTGAAGGGACAGATGGTGAAAGTGTCGAGGTTGATGAGTGAGGAAACTAGGTTCAAGGAAGAAATGTATAATCTTATAGGGATGTTTTTGGAAAGAGGGTATCCCCTCAAATTATTGATAAAATTGAAGAAGGAAGTAGAGATGAAAATAAAGTTTAGCTTCAAACCTATATTGTCATCAGAGAATAATTTTCAAGGGGAAAAAGAAAAAAAGAACAATTTTCACACAACAGGTCTTGTTTTACAATTTAGTGAAAGGACACCAGAGATAATTAACATCATTAATAGGGGTTGGAATATGATCTTTGATGGAAATATAACCTCTGTGATAGGTACAACACCACAAATAATTTATAGTAGGGGAAGTAATATTAAAAACATAATGGAGAGACATTATGATAGTAACATCAGTGTTTCATTCATGTCAAAGTGTGAGAATTGTAGGTAATGTAGGTATATAAATAATGGACCCTACGTTGACATTAGTGGTTTTGGAGTATCAGTGAACTGTCCCGGTAGATGCAATTGTAATTCCAGGAGAGTGGTCTATGTGGCCACATGTCTTTCCTGTCTGGGTTTTATATAGGAAAGACTACTCATCGACTTAGGGACAGGATTAGTGAACATTTAAGAGCAATCAAAAATAAGGACCTTCACAATGCCTTGCATTTGCATTCTAAGCAGTGTATGAATTTCAAAAAATTTTTGTTTTTTATTATTGATAAAATATCTGATTATGGATGGGGGTGGTGATTGGGAATCTAAATTAGAGATAGGATTAGGGAAAACTTGTATCATATAAGGAAAGGTAGTTCATTTAATTCCCTTGCCAGGCATATTAAGGATACTAGTATGCTACATATTTTTTCATTTGGGCTATAGGAAGGATATTTGTATTTATAAAAATGAAGACATAAACAAATTGGGATGTAATGATAGCTATAACAAATTCAGCTAGTAACATGTTAGTGTACTATCAAAGCATGCATTATGGTTATGTTAAAAGCAATATGGTAAAAATCAAGTTCTTAGAATAAATAATCTTACAAAATGATCAGAAGGAAATGGAGGAAATTATTGAATAGTTATATGACAGATGTTTTTAGAAGCTTTCCATCTGGGGTATTGCAACAAGCTTGTGTGGGAGTAGAGTATGAAAATAACAATAATACTTCAAAAAAGGAGGAAAATGATTGGGTTGTACTCATGTCTTTAACATACAATGCAGATAGTCATTAAATAAATTAATTAAGAATGATTGACACATTTAAACTGCTTACCAGAAATTATGCAGCACTTGCAGCAAGGTTTATAAAAAAGGGAAAGAAATTAAAACAATTTTTGAAAGCAAGGATAAAATATGAAAATAATGGGTTTAAGGGAGGTACATTCAAATGTGGATCATATAGTTCACAAAGGTATGTTGTACAGCCTCTCAGTGCAGTTATAGAGCACCTGAATCTTTTTACTTCTAATGCTGAATTTGTGATTTATGTGGCAGAATATACATTTTGATTTTTTTTTATATTGGGAAGACGAACAGAAAGCTTAAGAAAAGGATTTATGAATATAAATATGTAATAAAATGCAGAACATGGAAAATATTTCTACAAGGCTTCCACAAACATTGGGAAATTTAAAAGGTTTTCATTTAGTGTGCTAAATCATATGGATGATAATTATGAAAGAGGTAATTGGGATGATGAGTTGGATTATTGGGAGATGGTTTGGCAGACTAAATTAGAAGCAAATAGGGCTCTAGGGTTGAATGAATCCATAAGTTGTATAGCAGTATTGCAAAGAAAAAAGAATATTGATTCAATTGTTAAAAGCTGTTTTGAGCAAATATTTTAAAGTATTATTTTAAGGGATTTTTTAATAATGTGCTTGAATTATCAAATATTCAAGTTTTTGAAAACATTTTAACCATCTTTAAATATTTTGAAGGTTTCTTGATTGTTTTGTGTGTGTTTTTTTTTAGAAAAGGATAGATGTATTTTTGGTGTTTCATGGTTGGAGTTTTTAGTCGTATGACACAATAGGTATAATTTAAGTAGAAGAGCATTTGGATGTAATAAAGTATTTCAGAAACTAAATAAAGGTGCTTACTGCTTGTTTTTTGATAGACATTACAAGAGTATTATCTAGCGCCTCCTTCACTGGTCTCAATATATAAGACTTTTGAGTTATTTTTCATTATTTAATTTCTTAGAACTATAATGTTTTAATGTCTCCATAGAAGTTAAATAGCTTAAATAGCACACTAACACTTTAACACATACAACTGAATTTATATTAATTCCTTTTAATTATTTTAATAAATGAAGATGGAAATGTAGGTATTTTCAATCTAGAGAGCTAAATCCCTTCCCTGTATCCAGACTCAAAACAATAATACAGTTCTATTAAAATTAGATTAATCTATTGGAGCAAATTTTTAAATATTGTCTTGTGCCTCATTGTTTTACTCTTAATAATAAAAAAAGAAAAAAAAAAACATTTTGATTGTATTAAATTACAGATATTACATCAATTCCCATTAGTTGGGCGTCCGCAGTGGTGCAATGGTTAGCATTGCCGCCTCACAGCAAGAAGGTTCTCTGGTTTGATCCTTGGCTGGGGTGCCTTCTGGCAGTGTCTGCATGTCCTCCCTGTGGTCATGTGGATTTCCTCCGGGTGCTCCGGTTTCCTCCCACATCCCAAAGACATACTGTACATGGTTTGGACACTCTAAATTGGCCCTAGGAATGAGTGTGCACATGTGTGCACCTTCTGTAGAAGGTTGGGTGCCGGGCTGGCAACTTGACACAATAAAACTCCACTTCCAATCATGAGTGGACAGGTGATCCGCTGTGGCAACCCCTAACTGGGAAAAAGCCGAAAGAAGACAAAGGCATCCTTTCCCATTAGTTAATATTAATGCAATATCGGTCTGTAAAAATTACTTTTCAAGTGGGCATTATTGTGTTTTAATATTGGAGAAGTAATCAAATGTTATCAAATAACTGGAACTCTCTTCTTTTTAAATATATTAAACATCAGTAATACTTCATTAACTTCTCTAAATAAAAATATATATTTTTGGTGTTGATCTATCGTTAAACAGAGGGTTATACAAAGACACTGGAACACAGATGTGACATAATACCTTTTATTGGACCAACAATGATTTTGCAATTGCTCAAGCGTTCAAGCTGACATGAGCCCTTCCTCAGGAGTTATTAAGTTTCTGATGTTAAATCCAGAGCATTAATATCCACGTGTCTAGAAAGGGAAGCACGTCATTTATTTTAACATAGCTAAAAAGAAATCTTTAAAAATGCTATGGTGGAAAACATGCAGCTCAAGCTAAACTCCAGAAACAGACTCTGTGTGTGTGTGTGTGTGTGTGTGTGTGTGTGTGTGTGTGTGTGTGTGTGTGTGTGATAGAGAGAGAGAGAGAGAGAGAGGGGGGCAGAATTAAAATCATTCTGAGCAGATAGAATTCTGTTTTGTTGTTATCTATTTCGTAGCATTTTCCTTCTTGGTCCATATTTCAAAGTTATTTCTAATACATCTTTGTTATACAAGAAATGAATATTATTCCTTACATTCTCTGATGCTTTGCTAAATCACATTCAATTACAGTAATAAATACGAAAAATAGAAATCAATGTAGTAAACATATAACAAACAAACCAAACCCTAATACACACAAGCACATACCCATATATGTAAATATATATCTATCTATATCTAGCTTTATACCTATATCTACATATTTATATAAATATCTAATTTATCTCTGTCTCTCTCTCTCTCTCTATATATATATATATATATATATGTGTGTGTGTGTGTGTGTGTGTGTGTGTGTGTGTGTGTGTGTGTGTGTGTGTATGTGTGTGTTTGTGTATACAGGGTCACCTATATCATTCGAGGTGGACGGGGGGGGTTGGAACCAGCAGAGGAAACAGCAAGAGCAGAGGAGGCCATGGGGGAATGCCCAGGGCAAGAAATGGATGTAATTTCAGGATATTTGGAAGTGAGTGGTTTGAGTGAAGGTACATGGACCTTTCAAGATACTTCAAATATTATACAGGAATTGAGATGTGAAATAACAGAGAAAAAAGGTTTCAGTATTTTTAATTATACTGAACTGGATATAACTGAAAGTTATTTCAGTCTTCTCAAGAAAGGTATGTCCTTTGTTCCAACAAATAAATTTAATTTGGCAAAAACGCTTTTGAATTTAAAGTTATTTTCGAGGCAGTTAAACCTCAAGATGTTTTTTAAAGGTAGAGAATAAATTATTGAAAGGCAGGAATGTATACGTTCAAGTTTATTCATTACTCCTCCTAATCCAAAAATTCAATTGTTTGAGACATACTGTGAAAAAAAAATCAGAAATTTAGTTAAACAAAGATGTTCAGTTTATCCAAATCTTACGGTTCAAGAAAAAGAAATTTTGAGTAGTTTAGCTTCGCATTATGACACCAGACAGGGGGGGAGGGGTGGTGATAATTCGATATATTGACTACAACACACAGATGGAAAAGTTCTAAATGATGAAAGTATGTATCGAAGAGTCTCTAGAAATGAGATTATTATGGCCTATAGATGGCTAGATATCATCTTGGAACATGAAGTATTGGAAGGGAGAATAAGTTTAAAGGAAAAAGAATTTTTAACGGTCCCCCTCCCTATTATTCCAAAAATCTTTGGAATACTGAAAACTAATAAATCAGTTATCAACCCCCCCCCCTTTTAGACCCATAGTGTTGGCAAGAGGCTCTAAAACTGAGCCTCTTGTGGCGTGGGTAGATAAGAAGGTGGGCAAACTGGTTGAGGGGGTGCCACATATTATTCGTGATTCATGGCACTGTCTTCAACGTCTAGCTGAATTTCGTAACTCATTCAATGATTCTATCAGTTTCCTGACTATCGATGTTGTAAATTTGTTCTCAGTTATTCCTCATACAACTGGAATTGAGATGTTTAGAAACAGCATCCATAATCTGTCTGATATGGATGAAGGGAAAGTCGAGATAGTGGTCGAATTTATGGAGTTAGTTCTCAAGAATAACTTCATGATGTTTGAAGGGGAACTATTCCATCAGGTTTCGGGAGTAGCAATTGGGGCCAAATGTGCCCCCATTTTTGCGAACCTTGTACTGTTTGATTGGGAGAGCAGATTCGTTCTAACTTCAGAATTTGCCCCACATATAGTTAGCTATAACAGATTTCTGGATGATATTCTAATTCTTTTGAAGGGAGAACTTGATCAGGTGAATGAGTTTATAGATTTTTTGAATGGGACAACTGAATTTTTGAAGTTTAGATATAAGTGGGACAACAAAATTATCAATTATTCGGATATTAAATTTAGTGTGGAAAATGGTATCTTAGAAAGTTCTATCTATAGGAAAGAATCTTATTCAAATAGTTTATTGAATTTTACTAGTCACCATCCATTGTTTCAAAAATGTAGTGTTGTGAAGGGACAGATGGTGAAAGTGTCGAGGTTGACGAGTGAGGAAACTAGGTTCAAGGAAGAAATGTATAATCTTATAGGGATGTTTTTGGAAAGAGGGTATCCCCTCAAATTATTGATAAAATTGAAGAAGGAAGTAGAGATGAAAAAAAAGTTTAGCTTCAAACCTATATTGTCATCAGAGAATAATTTTCAAGGGGAAAAAGAAAAAAAGAACAATTCTCACACAACAGGTCTTGTTTTACAATTTAGTGAAAGGACACCAGAGATAATTAACATCATTAATAGAGGTTGGAATATGATCTTTGATGGAAATATAACTTCTGTGATAGGTACAACACCACAAATAATTTATAGTAGGGGAAGTAATATTAAAAACATAATGGAGAGACATTATGATAGTAACATCAGTGTTTCATTCATGTCAAAGTGTGAGAATTGTAGGTAATGTAGGTATATAAATAATGGACCCTACGTTGACATTAGTGGTTTTGGAGTATCAGTGAACTGTCCCGGTAGATGCAATTGTAATTCCAGGAGAGTGGTCTATGTGGCCACATGTCTTTCCTGTCTGGGTTTTTATATAGGAAAGACTACTCATCGACTTAGGGACAGGATTAGTGAACATTTAAGAGCAATCAAAAATAAGGACCTTCACAATGCCTTGCATTTGCATTCCAAGCAGTGTATGAATTTCAAAAAATTTCTGTTTTTTATTATTGATAAAATATCTGATTATGGATGGGGGGGTGATTGGGAATCTATCCTGGAAGCACATGAGTCCATGTGGCAAACATGTACTGATGCCATGTGCTTTCCAGGATTGAATGAGTATATTTCCATCAAGCCTTTTTTAAAAATAAAATACAATAAAATAGGGTAACAGACATTAAAATACATATGTAGAATAAATAAGAATGGGGAATATATATTGGTACTATTTTACATATATATATATATATTTATTTATATATATATATATATATATATATATATATATATATATATATATATATATATATTTAAAGAATATGTTTTACATGTTTTTTAAGTAGAATTTAGTGAATCAATGATTTTTTAATAATTGTATATTCATTAATTGTTTGAATTTTTTAATATATTTTGGCTTGGCTTTATATTCTTTTTCTTTTCTTGTTTTTTCTTTTGTTCTTTCTATGTCTTTAAAAATGTGAAAAAAGTTTTTAATTGATTAATTGATTAGTTGTTGAACAGTTCATAAGGGGAGAATCCATTGTAAGCGAACAACTCTGATGATGCCTTTGGTTTGTTAACCTTGGTAAAAGCTCTTAGTTGTTTGTATTCTTTTGGTGGATGTCAACATTGGATTTATTGGATTTGTGGATTATTGAGCATTAAACCGCTATCGGCAACATTGTTTCGGTGATTTTTTCTTTCTTTGTATTGTTTTAGGTCTTTGACCTGTTGTTTTTTTTCATATATTTTTGGTGTTGATCTATCATTAAACAGAGGGTTATACAAAGACACTGGAAAACAGATGTGACATAATACCTTTTATTGGACCAATAAAGATTTTGCAATTGCTCAAGCATTCAAGCTGACAAGAGCCCTTCCTCAGGAGTTATTAAGTTTCTGATGTTAAATCCAGAGCATTAATATCCACATGTGTCTAGAAAGGGAAGCACATCATTTATTTTAACTTAGCTAAAAAAGAAATCTTTAAAAGTGCTATGGTGGAAAACATGCAGGTCAAGCTAAACTCCAGAAACAGACAATGTGTGTGTGTGTGTGTGTGTGTGTGTGTGTGTGTGTGTGTGTGTGTGTGTGTGTGTGTGTGAGAGAGAGAGAGAAGGGCAGAATTAAAATCATTCTGAGCAAATAGAATTCTGTTTTGTTGTTATCTATTTCGTAACATTTTCCTTCTTGTTCCATATTTCAAAGTTATTTCTAATACATCTTTGTTATAGAAGAAGTGAATATTATTCCTTACATTCTCTGATGCTTTGCTAAATCACATTCAGTTACAGTAATAAATATGAAAAATAGAAATCAATGTAGTAAACATATACCAAACCAATCAAACACTAATACACAGAAACACATACCCACAAATGTAAATATATATCTATCTATATTTATCTATCTATATATCTATATCTAGCTATATACCTATATCTACATATTTATATAAATATTTAATTTATCTCTCTCTCTCTCTCTATAAATATATATATATATATATATATATATATATATATATATATATGTGTGTGTGTGTGTGTGTGTGTGTATACAGGGTCACCTACATTTTGTTGACAATTTTTTTAGTTAAAAAGTGAAAATGCAGGTACAACTGGTTGTAAATCGACTGTTGGAAAATCACTGGCTTTTTTTTGTTAGATCATGGAACAGTGTTGATTGAGAAAATTGACTTTTCCCCACTGCTGCATGATCTTGGATTTGATACATGTAACAAGAAAAGAGTATGCTGCTGTCAAGGGCTTTTGCCCTCTGTAAAAAAAAATATGTGTTTTGTTATTTTGCTGCTATTATGTGTTTCAAACATTTAAGTCTGTTTATTTTAGGTTTTATATATTGACATTCTGAGAAAATGTCATAAATGGATCTATATATTATATATAGATAGATATAGAAAGCATATATGTGTGTATCTAAATATATGTGTATACATATATACAGCTTGATAGATATACATATATGTGTATTCATATATAACGGATCCTTATGGTGGGATGAAATACTTTACCAGCCTTAAGAAATAAACTTTCTCTGTTTCCTCATGCTGAAAATTAAATATAGTAACAGGAAGTGGAAATCAAAAAAAGAAGCAAGAATTGAAAAAGAGGCAAAAAAGCTTATATACAAATGTTTATTTAAATAAAAAATCCATAACATAATACTATAAAATAATGAATTTTGTTATTCTTTTTAAAGCAATGCTGACCTTGATAATGAGTGCAGACAAATAGATCTATGGAAAGATAAAGCAGTTTGCCCACTTAATAAATCCTGTGAAAATATAATCAGTAGGTCATAGTAAACTGTAAATTATTTATAGCTAATAGTGAACTACTTTTATAAAGTATAAAATATGAGGAAAAGAGGGAAGTAAAATCATGGAAATGCTTGTCACAGAAAGCAGGCTTACATCAAGAACAGAAATATGGATAGCCCCACTCTTGACTTAGTGCAAGTCATCTTGAAAGAATGTATAATAAGCAAAAAGAATCCAACAATGACCAGGTACCTCAAAGCAAAGATAAAATTTGTAAACCAGCAAAAAAACAGAGGTAAGGCTCCAGGCTGTACAAGTGTTTGTTATAAAACACAGGACACAAGCGCTTTCACCAAATAGGCTTCTTCAGGTGTACTAACATAAGGTACTTGCATCTCTATTTATACTAATCGTTCAATTACTTCAATTAAAGTTTTTAAAGCCATATTATACTTAAAATATAATATACAGAAAAACATAAAAACAATGTAGTGTGTGTATGAAACACATATATAAAGCACATTTAAAAATACATTTATAATATATACATAAAAATGATTCATTTACGTAAAGGTTTATTTGTCAGTGTGGGCCTTAAGGGAATATGCTCATTTAAGCCATGTCCCTTTGTTGCCCTTAACCTGATAATCCACTAAAGCTTCAGTTTGTGTCTTAATATCTCCTGCTCTTATGTTTTCAAATATCCTTCCTATAGCCCTAAATGAAAAAATATGTTGCATACTAGTATCCTTAATATGCCTGGCAAGGGCATTAAATGAACTACCTTTCCTTATATGATACAAGTGTTCCCTAATCCTATCTCTAAAAAAATCTATCAGTTTTGCCTACGTAGAACTTCCTACAAGTTCTACATGCGGCAAGATAAACTATATGTTGAGAGTCACATCTGGCATTAATAGTAAAAGTAAAGGTCTCACTGGTATCCGTATGCTGAAAATGTATGCAAGTATCAATAGAACTACAGAAATTGCACTTGCCACAGGGTCTAGTACCTTTAATTATACTTGATGTAAACTATTCCTTAGGATAACATAACTGTCTGCGTAATGATTTTTGATTCTTAAAAGTGAACTGTGGATATGCCCCGATGTATTTATTAATCTGCATATCAGAGGTTAAAAATACTCCAATTTTTATTAATAATGTCAGTATAATACTTAATATTCCTAGAGTAACTAAAACAAATTTTAAGGGATTGCGAATTCTGGGCATGTTTCATACTCTTCTTATCTGCCTTATGTTTAGAAAAATAAGGCATATCTTTGCTCTGTCTCAATTTCGTTACAGTTTGCATACCTTGATTAATCAGGTAGGGTTCATAACCTCTTTCATCAAGCTCATCTTTTGTCTTATTAAGATGTTTGGTAAAATCATCAACATTAGCATTTAATCTGGAAGCCCTTAAAAATTGATTCTGTGCTTCATTCTTAAAAATGAATTGTGGATGCATGCTGTCTCTTCGTAATAAGTTATTAACATGTAAATAACTTAACATTCAAACAACCAAATAAATCTTGTAGTACAGTGACATCCACAAAATTCACCTCCCTATAAGAATAGTTTACAGTGAACTTTAAAAAACTAGTAGTGGTGTTAATATATTCTACAAAAGTTAAAAAAATCATCAATCGAGCCCCACCCCCGACCAAGAAAAGTTTGTCCACAAATCTATGAAAGAATTTTATATTATCTTTAAACTCATTACTCTCCAGAATAACTTTTTCCCATCTTAACATCATAGCATTTGCATAGCTGTTGGCTCATGATGTTCCCATGGCAAAGCCTTGACATTGCCAATAGAATTTATCATCAAAGACAAAAACATTATTTTCCAATACAAGTCTTAGTAATAAACATATAGAATCCATAAATCTACTTTCATACTTTCCACTTTCAGCCATCAATTCAATAACACTATTAATACCAAAATCATTCAGTATAACTGTAAATAAAGAAGTGACATCTAGTGTTGTTAGCAAAAGTGGTGTACATAGAGGCTGTGCTCTATCATGTGCAAATATATAAAGATCTTTACCAAACTGTTCAGTATCTTTTAAAATGTGACTTGTTTGATTAATGAGATTCCTTAGTGTTTTTTCTAAAAAAATAGAAATAGATTCAGTGCACCAATTCCTACCAGCTACTATGGGTCTCATGGGTGGATCTACTAAACTTTTATGCACCTTTGGTAAGCCTTGAATTATTGGTATGGTGGGGCTAGGAATTAAAAAATAATTATAAAGGATATCGTCTATTAAGTTCACTGTAACCATCTCTTTCAACTGTTTGTGCACATAATTAACCATTCTATATACATGCATGTTACTTATAACTTTATAAAAAGTATTATTGCTTAACATTAACAACATTTTACTAACATAATCTTCCTTATCTAAAATTACAATGGGCCCTCCTTTGTCGGCAGGGCATATCATAATTGTAGAGTTGGTCTGTAAACCCTTTAATGCCATATATGCATGTCTATCTAAATTGTGTCATTTCTTTGTATTACTCTTAAAATTTTGTTCATAAAAAACTCTATAGGCATCATCAATGCACAATTTCTCAAAGGCAGATAGTAATGAGTTCAGTTTAGGTGTAAAGACACTAGGTTTTTTAAAAACAGTAATATTATCATTGGCATTACTGTCAAATAAAATTTTCAACATTAAGTTTCTAGTAAACAGTTTTATATCAAGTACAATATCGGGATAAATGAAAGTCCTTTAGCTAGAACATTATATTCAGCTGTAGAAAGTTCGTATTTAGATAAATTAACCACTAGTTTTTCATATTGAGGAAAGCTTTCTTTATATTGTATGGACTCACCATACTGTCCATTTGTTTTCGTTTGTTCCGTGTTGTACTTCTTCCTCTTATCTCTGTCTGGTTTGTAGACCTGCTCCTCGTTGGTAATGGAAACTGTAGTCCTGTGGAGCAAGGACTGCCTAAAGAAGTGGTAGGTGTTGCCGGTTGCAATTCCTCACATTCTGTATACTTCCATTGTTTTCACAATGGACTTGAGCTTTGGTGATTAAAAAGTTATTTCTTGGGAATTGCCGCACTATTTGCTGAATGTTCGCAAACTAACTCAGTAGTTGTAGAGCTCCTCCAATCTGATTCTTCCCGTGTATTCTCTACAACAGGATTCGTTGTAACAATTAAAGCACTGCTGCTATCTATTAATCTCTTCAGAATTAACTACAACTTGGTTAGTCAGTCTAGTTTCATGACTGTTAGTATTGTCATTGGGACTAATGTTAGAGGCTACTCTCGGCCACATAAAAACATGCCCGGTCGAAAAGTCCAATCTGTCCCTCTGCAGTTTCTTCAGCTTTATTTGAGTTAGCCTATGGCCGTAGGCAAACGCATTGTCTAACATATCATTGAAGGGCTTGGTTAACACATTAGAATCATATTTAGTACATAAATCTAAGTACTTAGATTTAACTGCAGACAACAATTTATGTTCTTCTTTTTCAGCTGATTCGATAAGTAATTTCATATAGCCAATACTTGTTTGGATGTTAAGTTTTTGCCAAGGGGAAAGCAAAAATAGGTCACAATCCACCTGTGCAGGCATCTTTAAGATTCTTAAACCCCTAGGAACAATACTTTCCACTATACAAGTTTGCAAATGGTACTTTTCAAATTGAGTTCTTTTCAGCTTTAAGAGATCTTTCTCAAGCGTGAATAACTCACTTTTCAGCGCCAGAAAGTCAATATTAGTAGTTAGTTCATTCTCTAATAATAAAGTCCCACATAATAGTGGATTATTTATTTTGCTCACCTTCAACAAAAACTGACTAACAATGTTGTTTGTCCATAGAACATTCACATTAGGAGTATAATCCAACTCTATATCTTCAGTATTAGTGGAAATGCCCGTGGCTCCGTTGGAATAGCAAAAACGCAGAAAAACAATAAGCAAAAAGAATCCAACAATGACCAGGTACCTCAAAGCGAAGATAAAATTTGTGAAACCAGCAAAAAGACAGAGATAAGGCTCCAGGCTGTACAAATATTTATTATAAAACACAGGACACAAGTGCTTTCACCAAATAGGCTTCTTCAGGTGCATAAGATGAGCTTGATGAAAGAGGTTATGAACTAGAGTATTTTAACCTCTGATATGCAGATTAATAAATACATATGGGGCATATCCACAGTTCACTTTTAAGAATCAAAAATCATTACACACAGAGTTATGTTATCCTAAGGAAGAGTTTAAATCAAGTACTATTAAAGGTACTAGACCTTGTGGCAAGTGCAATTTCTGTAGTTCTATTGATACTTGCATACATTTTCAGCATCCGGATACCAGTGAGACCTTTACTTTTACTATTAATGCCAGATGTGACTCTCAACATATAGTTTATCTTGTCGCATGTAGAACTTGTAGGAAGTTCTACGTAGGCAAAACTGATAGATTTATTTAGAGATAGGATTAGGGAAAACTTGTATCATATAAGGAAAGGTAGTTCATTTAATTCCCTTGCCAGGCATATTAAGGATACTAGTATGCTACATATTTTTTCATTCAGGGCTATAGGAAGGATATTTGAAAACATAAGAGGAGGAGATATTAAGACACAAACTGAAGCTTTAGAGGCTAGGTGGATTATCAGGTTAAGGGCAACAAAGGGACATAGCTTAAATGAGCATATTCCCTTAAGGCCCACACTGAAAAATAAACCTTTACGTAAATGAATCATTTTTATGTATATATTATAAATATATTTTTAAATGTGTTTTATATATGTGTTTCATACACACACTACATTGTTTTTATGTTTTTCTGTATATTATATTTTAAGTATAATATGTCTTTAAAAGCTTTAATTGAAGTAATTGAATGATTAGTATAAATAGAGATGCAAGTACCTTATGTTAGTACACCTGAAGAAGCCTATTTGGTGAAAGTGCTTGTGTCCTGTATTTTATAATAAATGTTTGTACAGCCTGGAGCCTTACCTCAGTTTTTTTGCTTGAAAGAATGTATACTTGGCATGTGCAGGAAATTAGGTCAATGCAAGGAAAATCCTGGTTCCCTGAGTGGATGATGGTTCCACTCCTAGTTTGATTATCCCTTAGTACAGGGGAATGAATGGACCCTAGTAGTCAAAAGGTACAATCACATTATGAAGCCCCCAAGGGCTTTACTGTTACAAGAAATACAGATATGTACAAGCAAAAATCATATACCAGTGGAGAAACATGGAGAAACTTCACACAGCAGCGATGTTTATTTCATTTGTAAATATTTACATTTATTGGCTCTATATGTATAGTCATGGGGCTGAAATTGTAAACAACAATAATTTCCTAATGAAGTCTCACCAAACACTATAATCTTCATTTAAGGTGAAAATTCATTAAAGCCTACATGGTCCGTTAAAACCATGTGAGTGTTGCGGCACTATGCACACATGGTAGCGTACCATTTTGTATTCAGTAAGTGGGCCGCACAGACATGGTAAACATTGTGGAATTCTAATTACAGCATAAGCAACTGAACTGTATGCTAATCAACCAATTCAGGATAGAGGAGCTATTCAACAAGCTATAAAGCAATTGTGTAGATTCAGCATAGTTGTTTCCCTGCGAATTCCAAAACCTAATGGAATAGAGTCACTTAAGGGAGTTTACATGGAAACAATATTATGGGCTGCAGTTGCTGTTATACATATGTATGTGCAACAGGCACAAGTTTATGCTGCTGCAAATAGACCCCGGCCAAGAAGGAGAAGGGTATTTAGATCCCTGTTAACTTACCACAGTCTGGATATGGAAATTGTAGAGTTCTACAGGGTGGATAGAGAGACACTACAGGAACTCTGCAACCCCTGTCATCCACAACTGAGAGTAAGGGCAAACCGAGGGGAAACAATACCTGTGGAGAATAAGTTATGTGTAGCACTTAGAAAATTTGCTACAGGAACCTTTCAGAGGCCAACAGGGCATATGTTGGGGATATCACAGGCATCAACATCCAGGGTCCTACATCAATTTCTGAATACTATGTTACAACATGCCACTGATTGCATACAAGTTTCCCTGTGCACCCATGGAAATACCAGAATGGCTACACAATTGCAAGAAGAAAACTCTTGCAACCCAACTTTCGATGTGGAAATACACAAATATTACTTAGTTCCCCACCCCCAAAACAACAGGAAAATGACAGTTTGTATAATCCAAGGAATAACACATAATTCACTTATTGTGAATGTTTCCCACACAATTTTCACAAAATGTGTACACATTTACAACACAAAAGTCAATTGTATATGATCACTATGCCCAGGTGGTGTCTATGGGCCATCTTAGAGGCATTACACCCTTGTGTCATTGACAATATAGTACTTTAAATTGTCATGGAATAAGATAAAAAAGACTGTAAGGTAACCAGTTTTAACAACAACACGTGTAATGACAGTTAATAACGCTATCCGTGAAAGTCTATTCATGGCAAAAATGTTTATGCCAAGAGTGAAGTATAAGAAGTGCATACAGATAACAGTTTAATCCCCTAAACCACACACACACACACACACACACACACATATATATATATATATATATATATATATATATATACACACATATATATATATATATATATATATATATATATATATATATATATATATATATATCCATTTTCTTTGTATCATGTGAAGACATCTAGCATGGATTTGAAAAATATAAGCATACCTTAGCAAACATCATAAGCCTTCTGTGCAGATAAATCTAAATGAATCTCAATCCTCAATGTGCTATGATTACACAAGTCTTCTCACCTTCAAGTTCCCTAGCTACATGGTTACCTTGTTAAGGTGTAGACTGAGTGCAGTGAAGATGGAAATGAGGTGTGAACTCATTAGGTTCATAAGTTCACAGGATGTTGCTGGGATATTGACTCCAGGGTCTTTACAAGCCTTGCTGTTATATCCCAATATAATACTAGATGAGAGATATTGTCTATGCCCAAGGTTTTTCTAGCATGGACTAGCCAAGTCCAGGAGAGAAGCCAGTGCAATCCCTGGCAGAAATTTATGGTTTCCCATTCAGTTGTCCAAGTTGGTTTAAACAGGATCATGGAGGTTCTCTGCTTGATATGGATAGGAAGCCTATTCTAGAGTTGTGACAACCTCTAAGAGATGTATCTGTCACTCCAGCAGGTCCTGTTTATGTCACAGGTTAGACTGAAGTACCTGGAATGGATGACTTTAGTCCAATTTGACATGGATGTACAGCATTTTCATTAGATTTGGGTCAGAGATAGCCCTGTAAACCAGACATAAGTTGCATCTAAGTACATTATTTGCTACTGAGTACAGTGACAGTGACTTAATTCTGTCAGTATAAGACATGTGCTGGAGACCCTGAATTTTCTTAGTTAGAAATTTCTGAGGTCTCTCAAGTTGCTGCAGGTGTCTTATATGGTGCATTCCAAAGGGAGCATTATATTCAATAACAGGCCTGATGAGGGAAGAGTACAGGGAGGTTATAACTTCTTTTGCTCTTGAGGCAATGCATTTGCTAATCAGGTGAGTGACGTAGAATGCCTTCCTCACCACAGAAGACATATGGTGGTCAAAGTTGAGGTCACAGTCAACTTGTGTTCCCAGGTCTCTCACTACTGAATTGGTACTTAGGGTATTATTGTTTATTTTATAATCAGCAGGGACATTGTTTTTACCAAAGGGAATGATGATGTATTTTTTGGCATTTAGTTTAAGACCATGGCTTTGGCACCAGTCATTGGTCTGTGTAAGCTCCTTTTGAAGTACACTGACATCACTAGGGGTTTCAATGATAGCACCTAATTTGCAGTCATCAGCAAACTTGGTTAGCCACAGCCCCTCCATTTTGACCTGGATTTCTGAAAAGAATATACCAAACAAGAGGAGGCCCTGGACTGACCCTTGTGGGATCCTTCTGGTGACAGGTCTGCTGGTAGAGGTAAAGTCTGAAAGATTTGCATAAGTAGTCCTTAAAAACTGAGAAAGCAAATTTATTTATACTGCCCATTCATCCAGGTCTATATCATAACATCGAAGTTCTCTAACATCGAATGTTATTATATCAAACCCTAAACACCAAAGTCTGAAAACATTGAAAATTTGCTATTCTGAGAAACATACACACAGCACAAACACACACAAAAACAGCTATCCACACACATGCACTTAAAATCCTACACCTAAGCCTAAACTAAACTTTACATACACTACTAGCTATTCACTTTCCTTAACCCTAACCTAAGGTCCGTCACTATCGCACACTCACCTCACCCGCGCCCTAACCCTAACTCACCTAACCTGCTCCCTAACCCTAACCTACACACAACCGCACAATTACCTGACCCACAACCTAACCCTAACTCACCTAACCCCCCCCTAACACTAACCTACACACAATCGCACATTTACCTGACCCGCGCCATAACACTAATGTCCACACAACCGCACACTTACCTGAACCGCTCCCTAACCCTAACTCACCTAACCCGCCCCCTAACCCTAACCTACACACAATTGCACACTTACCTGAACCAGACCTGTAATGCTCCAACATATCAAATGCTGAAAACAGTGAAGCCACAGCAACAGCCCACCAAATTCTTTCCCTGGGAAAGAATTTGGTGTCCTGCACCTTCGCTGTTTTCAGCGTTCGACATTACGGGCTCGATATTATAATATTCGATCTTTGTAAGATTCGATGTTATAATATAGACCCCATTCAGCCAAGGTATTTAAGAATCCATATCTTATTTATTATGTATGTTTTGTGGATTACCTTTTTTGGTATAGGCAGGTAGTATGAACCAATAGGAGATGTATATTTTACAGTTATAAAATACTACTAATTTTCTTAAATTTGAATTGTGATACTCTGATAAACAAATTGACTTTTTTGATATAACTTTACTATGGAATCAATGGATGATTGATACAGCAATATATAGAAAGAATGTTCAGACTACTAAGTACTTGCATTATGATAGCATCCATCGTCGATATGTATATGGCTGTGTGACCAAGAGTCAGTTTGTTAGAGCCAGCAGACTTAACACCAATACTGATTATTTTTTATCATAATTGTCTGATATGTCTACGGATTTCAAGGCAAGTGGCTATAATGATACACTTATAGATAAAAATAAACATATTGTTCTTAGTGAACTCACTTCATTTTTTCCAAACCATTATTTTCTGATAGAATAAATATGTTTAGAGAGAGGAAAAATAATAATTTTTTGAGGTATGCTATGAAATTTAATAGACATATCTCAATGATTAAATCTATTTTATATATGAACTGGGGAATTTTACATTCTAATCCTGAAATAAAGAAAACAGTAGGAGGGAAACCATCCTTTTCTTTTAGTAAGGAAAGGAATTTGAAACGACATATTTGCTTTTTAATGATTTATTTACATCTAAATTTCCACTGTGGTGCAGCAGTAGCGTTGTTGCCTCACAGCAAGAGGTTCTCCGCGTCACATTCAATTCAGTTGGA
>NC_056732.1:1135953754-1136003754 GCF_019279795.1 Protopterus annectens | reverse complement strand
TCCAACTGGATACATGTCCATTTTCAGTGGATGCCCGGGGAGAAAAGCTCCACATAGACAAACTTACATAGATTACACAGAAGTTAGCAAACAATTATAAAAACAAAGTGATTATATACAATGGGTTAATAGTGTTCCCTAGTAGGGACTCACAATTCTCATGGACAGACAATTAAAAGTAAGAGACATTAGACTGGAAGCAGAGCTTGGTGATGTAGTTACAAGTTATGATAATTGCAGAATATGCTTTTAGTTTATAACTTAATCAGGGTTGGTACATGGGCATAACCAATTCTCTTTGAGATACTGTTTGAGTTTTTTTTTTAAGAGACTTTTGGAGGATTGCAGGGTTATATAGTTTGGCAACGAATTCCAAGTTTTGCCAATGAAGTTGGCAAACAGGGATTCACCAGCAGAGTTATTAGCTTTGTGGGTTTGGACCAGTAGTTTATCGGCTGACCGTAGGGATCTTAGGTTGCTATATGGCTTAATAATATTTTTAAGTGAGGGGGTATCCTCAGGGTGGTATAAAATTTTGTGCGCTATTAAGAGTTGATTGAATTGAATTAAGCTGGGCAGTTCTAGCCACTCTAGTTGTTTAAGGTTCTGGCAGTGGTGGGTTCTATAGGTGGAGCCAGTGGCGAATCTGGCAATATGATTGTAGCTATGGGACAGCTTACCTAGTTCAGATTTGTTGAGGTTTGAGAGTACAGGCGAGGCATATAAAAGAATAGAGAGTAGGTGTGATCGGGCGATTGCAGTCCTAGCCAGTGGGGTTAAAAATGTCTTGTTTCTGTACAGTGATCCAAGCTTCATATTGATGGTCTGTATGGTTTTGTTGACCTGTAGGTCAAATTTGAGATTATTGTCTATGATAACCCCTAGCAGTTTGGTGTGATTATCTGGGAAATAGTGGTACCATTGTTAGATGTGACAGAGAATGAAAATGTGGTGGATCTACTAGTGGGAGAGAAGAGTAGAAGTTTAGTTTTATTGGGGTTCAGAAGTAGGCATTGGTTGGTGAGCCAGTTCTCAATAGTGTTAAATGTATTTTGGGTTAAGATTTGCAAGTCGGATGGTGAGGTGGCTGAGCAGATGAGAGTGGAATCATCTGCGTATTGAATGCAGGTGGCTTTAGGGATAGCAGTGTGGAGGTTCTTGATAAAAATAGAGAAAAGTAGGGGACCTAGTATGGACCCTTGAGGGACACCAAGTGTAAGAAGTAACTGGCTGGAGAGTTTGCCCTGCCATAGTACCGCCTGCTGTCTACCAGTCAGGTAATGGAACCACTGGATAGCAGGCTTGTTGAGGGAAATAGATTTTAGTGAAAGAATGAGAAGTTCATGGTTGACCATGTTAAAGGCTTTTGATAGGTCAAGAAAGAGGGCAGAGGTTAGCCTATTGTCATCCCTGTTTTGGTTTATGGCAGTAGTAAAGGAAAGGAGGGCTGAGGTGGTGCTGTGGTATGGCCTGAAACCATGCTGGGAGTCGGATAGTAAGTTATTCTGTGAAAGGTATTGCATTAGTTGCTTGTGTTCACATTTCTCCATTATTTTGGCTAGTGGGGAAAGAATGGCAATGGGTCTATAGTTGGATATGTCTGAGGAGCTACCACCTTTATGGAGTGGGATGACGTGAGATATTTTCCAGAGGGAGGGGATAGCATTTTCAGATAAGGTTCTGATGATGAGGATAGATATGGGATATGCAATGGTATCTGCAGCTATTTGTAGGTAATCTGCAGGGAGGAGGTCAGCAGCGAGGGTGGTAGGTTTTAGTTTTTTTAGAAGTGTTTTGATAAAACTAGTGGATATTGTTTGGAAGCTAAATTCCGGGTGATTATTAGGTGGATTAGGCATGTGGTTTAAGTTAGAAGGGGTTCATTGATTTGCTACAGATTGGATTGTTTCAGTGAAAAAGTTATTAAAAGCGCTAGCTGTGGTCTCTGGGGAACTATGGGTGTAGTTAGCCGGGGTTGGGGTGTTGGAGTGACCTGGACAAAGTAGTTGATTTAAGCCTGCCCAGAACTTTTGAGGGTTGTTGTGGTGTTTTTGTAGGAGATTTTGGTAGAAGCTTTTTTTATCCAGTAAAATAGACTTTTTTGTATCATTCCTGAGTTGACGATATTTTAGATGATCAAGTGGGGCTTTGGTTGTTCTCCAGTTGGCCCAGGCTCTGTTTCTAGTTTTGATTTTAGCTTTGGTGTCTTTTGTGAGCCATGGTGCTGTATTTGATCTAGTTTTTATTGTACATGCTGGAGCATGGGAATCAAGGATACTTAGGAATTTAGTGTTAAAGTGATCTATGGCCTCCTCTAATGTTAGATTTTTTAGTTTTGACCAGTCAACTGCTTTTAATTAATTTTGGAATATAGCAGCATCAAAGTTTTTCCTGTTTCTAAATTTTTTATATTTGGGCTGGTGAGGGTTTCCTGCCTTGTGTTTTATGATATAGGTTAGACAATGGTCACTGAGGTCATCAGGGAGAGTACCAGCTGTGTACAGTAGGGGTTGGTTATTAGCTAGGATCCAGTCTAAGATACTTTCCTTGTTGGTTGCTTGTTTATCCTAGTGGGAGAGGTTATGGTCTGTTTAAACCCAGATAAGTTTATATGAGTGAGGGAGGGGTCGGAGTAACAGGGGTGGCAGTCGGTGTTAAAATCACCAAGAACTATGGTTTCTTGGGGATAGGTAGTGGATAACCAGTAAAGGAGATCTTCTAGGGTATTTAGGCTGTTGCCTGGTGGAATTTATGCACAGACGATTATAGTGGTGGGTTGCCATGACAGTGGTAATTGGAAGTACTACACAACAGGCTGCATGCAGGTAGCAAGTGGTGGACACTGATTGGTGCAGAGCCATCACATGATCAAGTGCATCACCTACAAAATCCATGCTAAAATCTATTCAAAGCAGCTCAATCCATGTAGTGGAGAGAGACTGAGAGAGAGAGAGAGAGAGAGAGAGAGAGTGAAATAAAAAAAAAAAAAAAAAACAAACAAACACATGTCCATCCAGCCATCCATCCACACATCAAACTGTACCCAGAAGAGACAACATTCCCACAACAGGTATTTGAAGCATATATGCATGTAATTGAATGTAGTACTTGGTCCATAATAATGGGATAGATGATGTGGAATGATTAATATGTGCCATCAGGTGTTGTTGTAATGATGTCCAGCTGAACAACTGCTATGGACAATAGTATCTGGCCCTGTGGGCAGTGGACAATACCTGTCAACTGTGCAGATCAGCACTGACTGACAAGATGTAAGCCATCATTGTGTGTGTTGTGTGCTGCAAGACATGTATATTAGTGTGGCCAATAGCTGGTGGTGGAAGTAATGCCGTTATGATGGACACATGAGTTCCAGAACCCACCACTTGCAGGACAGTCATGTTAATGTGTAATGTAGCATGCACAAATGCCATAGGTGTGTAATAGGTTTACCTGCAATCTGTCCCTAATGTTAGGCTGTGTCCACATGTGGCACCTGTCTGTGTTGTAGCAAGGCAGAACAGTGCGGCTGTGCAGGAAAGAGAGTTAGAGAGTTTAGACCTGATGTCTGAATGCACCCCATAGATATATATAAATATATATATATATATATATATATATATATATATATATATATATATATATATATATACATATATATACAACTCATAATATATATCTACACATATATAGAGATATATATGTGTATGTCTACATATATACAAACACACACACACACACACACACACACACACACACACACACACACACACACACACACACACACACACACATATTTATATAAATACATGTCCCCTACTGTTGAATGACAGTGCTGCACGACATGTGTGAGGGAACATCACACCTATCAATACACACATATATATACAGCAGTAAGTGGGTGCAAAAATGGATGTTTATGTCAGGTGTGAACCCCATGTTGGGAACATATTGCCCTTGTTTGTGAAGGTGGGATTGGTAATTTGTGGAAGGATAGTAGGTACATTTGTGGAGGTAGGTTGGGTTGGAAGATAGAAAAGACAACATACAGGGGTGGTATATGACACATGTGGTGGGTAAACACCCTGGATGGTGTGTGTTGTCTGCGATGTGGGAGCCCATGAGCCCCTATATGGAAAAAATGGGACCAAGGTCTCCACCCATGGGCAGTCAAAACATTAGCTTCATGGCCCTGAAGGTGCCTGGGCTGGGGACTGAGCAGAAGGAGTGTGTGGACCCTGCAAGTGTATACTGAGGGCCTCAAGGTGCTGTAGCATATACCCCAAGTCTCTGTGGAGCTCCCTATGCACCAGACCTTGGACCTGACTTCAGATGACAGGATCCTGTCTGTGTATTCTCCCGGGGTGGGGGATGAACACCATCCCCTGAGGTGGTTCCACCTGAAAGTAGTGCAGGACCAGTAGGTGAGGAGATCCCAGGGCGGGTCCCACATGTGATGTGGCTTGGTAACATGGCCAGATGAGGTGGGAGATGTGGTTCTGCTGGCAATGGTCCCCAAACATGCTATTGTGTCACTGTTATAGAACATATGTGGATAGTAATAGTCCACACATTCCTGGATTATGTCTAACAGCATGCATAGATATCCCCATTAACACAAAACAACAGATGTGCAGCAGTCACAAGCAAACAGAACACATGCATATATGGAACCATAGGTGCACTTACAATGGCATGCAGGTGATATTGTCCATAACAGGCCACCAATGATAGTGTCCCAACATGGAACATGACTACAAACACATAACATGAATTGTTGTACAATATGATATATGTCCCAACGGTAGTTATTCTGTAGACATACCCATTGAGTTGTGTGATCAGATTTTTGTTACAGCTATGTTGGGGGGGGGGGGCAGAGATGTGCATTAACAACTATGATAACCTTGCAGTATGAGGTCCTCAGACCTGTTTCCATCTTTATGTCTTTCAGGCAATATGTTGACGGAATGCTTGCCAATGTATACAGTGGAAAAAAATGATGTCATCATCTCATAGCTGGTGCAGCACTACCACACCTTGTTTGGCTGTACAGCCCATGATCTGCAGGAGTGGACCGCACTGTGGAACGATCTTGTCCACAGGGTAAACGATGTCAGCCTGCATAGCCATTATGAGCAGGTCTGACACTGAGGCACTGATCTACTCCGCCATGCCCATCGACGTGCTTCTGCGGTCAGGGGGGACCAGCTTGAAACAGGGGGGGTCATGCCATCCAACCCCCCCCGACACATGTTGAGGAACTTTAAACTCAGAAAACAAATCAAACTTGAACAACTAAAACAAAAAGCTGTGGACTGCAGAATACCACACACCCAGAAACACGGAGTAACTGTATCGTAGATTAAAACCTTATTTAATACAAAGTATATAAAATGAATAAAAACATATACAGGTTAAGCGCTTTTTGTCCCACCTAGTTGTGGGACTTCTTCAGACAAAGAGACCTCGCAACAACTACAATTTATATACTAGATCAGTGGTGCTGGGAATACAAACACCACAGCTGATTGAAATGCTCATTTAACACTGAGTAGTTTGAAAGTAAAAACAAAGTAAAATAAACGTTAAACAATGCATGAAAGCATGTTTACCATCAAATGCGAAACAGTTTAGCCCTATAATTCCCTAACATGTACAAGAATATTTTCAGTAATTTATCTTGAATTATTTTAAAATGTTTTAAAATATTCAGTGGGTGTTTTATACATTCTAAACTGTGGGTCTATAAGATTAATCTAGGTCTAATAAATATAATGAAATAAAAATATAAAAAATATAAAAATGACAAAAATAAAAATAAGCATATGGACAAGCAATGAAGCATTAAACCTGTTCAGTAAACGTAGGTAAAATATACACAAGCTTGTAAAAATGGAAAGGGCACACAAATATATAATATAATGAAAGAAAGCAAACACATGTCAATACAGAAAATGTCCATCTGTGAACAAGTCTATATTAGTTAAAATAATAGCCATCTATTAAAAACGTAAGTGGCTAATAAATAGGTAGGTCTCACCATAGTGTAAGCCCACAGTTAATGGTTGGGTTAGAACCTATTGTATACATATAGTTAAGGAATGCAGGTGTATAAGTGTATGGGTGTATAAATCAAATGCATTAGTATACCTGTATAAGGTTGTATGTAGTTGGTCAGAGTGGTACATATGTACCCATACATACCTACTGACTCAAACTCCTTAGCTTCAATATAGGATAAAGTGAGCATATTTCATTATGTCCAGGAATAATACTAGCATTACAATGTATCTGCCAGCATAATTCCAAGACCTCTAGTTGTACACAATGTGGTCCACCCCTACCATCTGATTGAACACAGTTTACAGCTCTAAACAGGAATTTGTGATTCAGGTTTTCTAATATGTGTTTTGCTAATGCATTTTCTGATCTACCTTTCTTGATAGCATACAGGTGTTCATAGACACGTTCGCGAAGTTTCCTGTCAGTTTTCCCAAAATAGAATGCTGGGCATTGTTGACACTGGGCTAAATACACTGCACCTTTGGACCGACAAGTAAATTTGTGTCTCACCTCATAGGTGACATTCCTAATACAAAAAGTTTCTCCAGTATTCATATAAGAGCAGTAAGTGCACATATTGCATTGGAACATGCCCTTCCTCCATGGTAGCCCCAGTAGATTTCTCTCCATGATTTGTTTCAAATTCTTAACTCTTTCAATCAATCAATACATGGGCAAAATAAAAGAAGGCAAACTAAAGAAATTAAATAGAGATCGACAAGAATATAGTAGTGGAATGGCCAACCCAAACCCCCCCCCCTTCCCAAGTTAAAACATGGGCTGACCCTAAGCAACCTTATAGGAGGAATCAAACAAGCCAAGCCGACAACAGTGTGCAAAGCCAGCAAGGCGATTTAACAACTAAAAATGGTAATAATACCGAGCAGCATAACACTGGAAACACTGTTACCACAGTGCTTCCATTCCAGGATGAATCAACCTTTCAGCAGTCAAATTTTTGAATAGGAGCCTCACATTACAAATTGAGGCAGAACCCGAATCTTGAACAACCACAACAACAGGAACAACCCCTACCCACGAGGGAAGAGGGGGAGGTAAACATTAACCCTATTATTTTGTATAATATGGATAAAGATTTCAAAATCTTTAATTATGCTAATGTTGAAATTGACCCTGTTGTTATTGAGTTGCTGGCCAGAGGTAACACTTTTGTTCCCAGTAGCAAGGCTGACTTAGTTAAAACTCTAATTGATCTAAAACTGTTCCTTAGGAAAATTAATCTGAAATTGTTTTTCGGTAGTGACCGAACAGAAGCTAATAATCTCCATATTGCTAGAACGTTCCTACCGCCAATGCACCCTGTTTTGAATTTATTTGACAAAATGTGTGAGATAGACCTAAGAAATATGCTGTGTACTAACATTTATAGGAAAAATGTGTCTCTTAATGTTACCACACAAGAAAAAACAGCTCTGCATTTATTGAGAGAGACAGGGATTAGATTCATGCAACCGGACAAGGGAGGGGGATTAGTGGTTATGACACAGGAACAATATACTGATAAAATGCTGAGTATACTAAATAGTAATGCCTATCAAGAAACATCCAGAAATGAACTACAGCAAGCATATTCCAGAATTAGGTCACTGTTTAATGACTTCTTTATAGAAGGAAGAATAGATTTGTCAACATTAAACTACTTGACTATGTTAGCACCTAGAACCCCAATTCTTTTTGGAAGTCCTAAAATACATAAATCATTGGCTGATCCCCCCCCCCCCCATGAGACCCTTAGTTGATGCTAGAAACAGTGTTACATACCCTTGTGCAATGGTGGTTATGTAATACAAGAGAATGCAATATGTAATGATTCTTGGTCATTCTTTGAAAACATCAACAATCTCGAATTCAATGGCAACCTAAATTTCTTAACCGTCGACGTGAGGGATTTGTATACATGCATCCCCCACCAAGATGGTATAGAATGGGTGAGCTTTATGTTAAGGAAAAGATGGGCAAAACAATCAGAAATAACTTTGATAGAACAAATGCTGGATATAGTTTTATCATACAATTTTTTGATCTTTAACAATAGAACTTACCTACAGAAAATTGATGTAGCCATGGGTTCCCCATGTGGGGGGAGCTTTGCAAATTTAGTCATGGCTTAATGGGAACAAGAAGTGATTGAGAAGAATGACCAAATGATGAATAAAGTTAAATTTTATGCACATTTCCTTGATGACATTTTTATTTTAATAGAAGGAGACGAAAAAACAGCACTTGATCTGGTTTCATTCTTCAATGCTAGTTCCAGCTTTCTGTCCTTCACTTATATATACAGTAGTGAAAGAATTGCATATTTAGATGTAGATTTATGGAAAAATCATGGGAATGGATCATTTTGTGCAAAAATCTACAGGAAAGAAACATATTCTAATAGTTTTCTCCATTATAGTAGCAACCACCCCTGGTACCAGAAGAGATCAGTAGTAAAAGGTCAACTGGTTAGAGCAGCCCATATGGTCTCCAGAGATGTGGATTTTTTTGATGAGTGCCAATTACTTAAAGAAATGTTTTTGAGAAGTGGCTATCCAAAACAACTCATAGATAGTTTGGTTAATGAAGTAAAAACAAAAAGAGAGTCAGGCACATACCAAGTTATTCTTGGTGGCACAAAGCACTTAGCAGTACAGACTCAAAACCTAGACACCTCAGCAGTAGGATTCGCATTCATTACACCCTTCAGCATTGACAGTGAGGTCATCGCATTGATCATCAATAAAAATTGGCCTATAATCAATAGCAACAAAGATCTAAGAAGTAAATTACCAGATAAACCAAACATAGTCTGGAAAAGAGGTAAGAATTTGAAACAAATCATGGAGAGGAATGTACAGTGGCTACCATGGAGGAAGGGCATGTTCCAATGCAATATGTGCAATTACTGCTCTTATATGAATACTGGAGAAACTTTTTGTATTAGGAATGCCACCTATGAGGTGAGACACAAATTTACCTATCATTCCAAAGGTGTAGTGTATTTAGCCCAGTGTCAACAATGCCCAGCATTCTATTTTGGGAAAACTGACAGGAGACTTCACGAACATGTCTATGAACACCTGTATGCTATCAAGAAAGGTAGATCAGAAAATGCATTAGCAAAACACATATTAGAAAACCTGAATCACAAATTCCTGTTTAGAGCTGTAGACTTGTGTTCAATCAGATGGTAGGGTTGGACCACATTGTGTACAACTAGAGGTCTTGGAATTATGCTGGCAGATATGTTGTAATGCTAGTATTATTCCTGGATTTAATGAAATATGCTCACTTTATCCTATATTGAAGCTAAGGAGTTTGAGTCGGTAGGTATGTATGGGTACATATGTACCACTCTGACCAACTACATACAACCTTATACAGGTACACTAATGCATTTGATTCATATACCCATACACTTATACATCTACATTCCTTAACTATATGTATACAATAGGTTCTAACCCAACCATTAACTGAGAGCTTACACTATGGTGAGACCTACCTATTTATTAGCCACTTACATTTTTAATAGATGGCTATTATTTTAACTAACATAGACTTGTTCACAGATGGACATTTTCTGTACTGACATGTGTTTGCTTTCTTTCATTATATTATATATTTGTGTGCCCTTTCCATTTTTACAAGCTTGTGTATATTTTACCTATGTTTACTGAACAGGTTTAATGCTTCGTTGCTTGTCCATATGCTTATTTTTATTTTTGTTATTTTTATATTTTTTATATTTTTATTTTGTTGTATTTATTAGACCTAGGTTAATCTTATAGACCCACAGTTTAGAATGTATAAAACACCCACTGAATAATTTAAAACATTTTAAAATAATTTAAGATAAATTACTGAAAATATTCTTGTATATGTTAAGAAATTACAGGGCTAAACGGTTCCGCATTTGATGGTAAACATGCTTTCATATGTTGTTTAACATTTATTTTACTTTGTTTTTACTTTCAAACTACTCAATGTTAAATGAACATTTCAATCAGCTGTGGTGTTTGCATTCCCGGCACCACCACTCTAGGATACAAATTGTAGTTGTTGCAAGGTCTCTTTGTCTAAAAAAATCCCACAACTAGGTGGGATGAAAAATGCTTAACCTGCATATGTTTTTATTCATTTTATATGCTTTGTGTTAAATAAGGTTTTAATCTACGATACAGTTACTCTGTGTTTCTGGGTGTGTGGTATTCTGCAGTCCACAGCTTTTCATTTTAGTTGTACATGTTGAGGAGCTCCTTGCCACCTTTGGGGCACCTGCCCGGCGACAAACACAAAACCTGGTGGAAAGCATAGTGGAGGTGGGTGCTACCCACCCAATGGTCGAGGAGCCTGCAGGTAAGGCGACAGGGCACATCAGTAGACCACTGTTGTGTATCCATCCACATCTGTAGAGTTAGATCATGCATATGTGAGATGAAATATATATAGTCTGTTGCTGTGTTGTCGTAATAAACAGACGTGCATAATCTGTAGTATTGTGGGCTTGTATTTTTGATGTACTGTAATGTTGCACCCACCCTGTACCAATGCCACAGGTGTAGCTACTGACATCACATCTCTCACACAATTATGTAGGTCCCTCTGGTATACCTCCAGGGCAGCAGCCTGTAGCTGGCGAGTATGGTGTTTGTTCAGGTTTGCCAATACACCGGTCATGTTATGGCCTTGGTATATTCCATGCACACATATAACACACGTACCCATATTGCATGCTGTACATGTTCACATATTGCTGCTGTTAACTGCACTGCATCACAGTGGTCTCTGTGATGGTGTATCTGAAGGGAATGTCAGATTCCTGCAATATAGCTAACATCCTGTCATTGCAAAATGTGTGCACAGAGATGAACATAATAGTGGGACAAAGAGCCTACAGTAGGGACATGTCTGAAACATCACCCTTATACAGTGCTACAACAGTGTACATACCAGTATTGCAATGGCAAATGTTACAGATCTACACTACGGCATATCCTAGTACTGCAGTCCACAACCCTTACAACCTGCAATGTGGTCCTAACATGAGCAATGAATGTGTAATATGGAATCCTATGTTAGGATAGCAAATATGGGGAATACATACCTTCACAAGCACTGGAAGCATATGTGTGTGCACACTCCAGATAACATATAGTGGAAGTAGCTGTTGCGGTACTGACAGCATGCATTCTTCATGAGTATGGACCTTCAAGCAAGCACAGGTCCCCAATGTCACATCAATAAATGGTCTGGTGTCCAAGACGTTTGGCCATCAAATGTGCCCACTTACCTGCAACAGAAGCAGCCATGGCTTGCACACATCTTGCATGCCATAGCATGGACCCTATACCCAACAGGTAGCACCCAGGAGTTGGACATGTAGCCATACCTCACCATTGCATATACCATGGCAAACAGTGCAGACAGTCATGTATATGGTGAGGATGTATGGGACAGGATTAATGTAGAAAATAAACAGATGGCCATCCAAGACAGATGATGTCACATGTTGCAAACCGGTCATGCAGGCTGCCTAGTAACATGCCACAACACTGATGGGGTTGCAGGAATGTCTAGCAAGTACTAGCTCTGCAGTACCCATGTCAGCAATTGCCTGGATTCTGCTTAAGTGTGGCCCATGGGTTAGGGTAATCAGATGGGACAGTTGTACCACAGGAAACATCAGCCAGGCCTTTCTACAGGTAGCATATGCATAACAGAAAAGGTCCCCAAAAGGCACATATTGCAATGTGTACTTGTGTACCAAGACCACGTTGGAAACTTACAGACAGTATCAATTAAGATGCACGTGCTGCACAACCAACACCTCACCCCACCTCAGGCCCACCATCCCCATCTGTACCTTGCCGGTGCAAGTGTACACCTATATGTTTGCCATTCATTAGCTGGGACTAAGCTGGTGCACATGGTGTTCAGTGTTCGGGACACTGCAAAATGACACACATGTGTAGGTCATAGTTGTCAAGCATCTTCAAAAGGGCTGAGGTTGAGGAGGGGGTGTCATCATGACACAACAGTGCATTGAAGCAGAGATCCAAAGGATGCTACAAATGGCTGTATCTGCACAGAGTCAAGGTCAGGAACTGTGGCAGACATAACCCTGACTCCACAGCAATAGTGATGGCACTGTGTGACCTATAAGGGATGTGCACATGAGCTGACCTTGTAGTCATGCAGAGTTGGGGACATTTGTAGGGTAGACTGACCAAACACTGGCAAATGCAGATGGCCCATGCTAGTATAACCCGGCCAGGAATAGTGACTGCTGTAGTACACATAACAGTAGGTGCAACAAACCATCATGATAAGGGCATGCACATATATGCACCCACAAAATGTATGCATCTCAATCATCATCTGCACAACTAACACATTTCTGTGACACTGCATTTGACTGTACAGGTCATATGTCACATATCAGGTTCATGTAATATTAACATATGCAGTAAAGTGGTCCCGTGGCATATCATGAAAAAGGGCATCATATCAATAAGGGTGTGTACACTCTCCATAGCCATGGTAAGGTTTGAAGGTTGTCAGTGTAATTGTATCTTATTAGCCATACATGCAACGCTGATGATGAGATATGTAAATCAGACATCAGGCATTCACAAATGACATCTGTCCACATATCATCCCAGGTATGTGTTGGACAAACACATAGAGGTTGTGAGCAGCAGAGCAAATATAACTGACACAATAATACACATTCAGCAATGGTGTGTACACCTGTGAGGTATGGTGCACAGTACATGCCAGGGTGCTGAACAGGTGCACAGCAATACAGTGTACATGGGTGCAGTGTGTTCCAGGGGGAGGGGCATCACCTACTAACACAACCCATGCATCACAGAGATGTATAATGTTGCTAGCAGGAATTGACTATAGCTGCACTGCATGCTGTTGAGTGCCATGTGTCATGCATGTTGACAGATGGGTAATGGGAGGTCTGTGTGTAATATCTTTGTGCAACCTCACCTGTAAGTTTGTGTGTGGGGGGCTGGTGGGTTATTTTGTCTGTAAGTGCAATCTGGTGAAGTGGAGGTGGGTTGATGTATGTAAGGTGTGTGTGTGTGTGTTTGTGTGTGTGTGTCCATGTATGCATGTGTGAGCATGGGGTTGTTCATACCTCTCGACTTCCCTCTGAAATCGTGCAGTACATGAACATGGACAGACACACAAGACACCAGGAATACTTGTCTGACATGTAATCTCAGGACAGCTGATAGGATAATAAGGTCTGTAGCATGGAACATGCATTAGGTGGGAAACTAGACACCAGCGATACTGTTATAATTGCAATCAGCAGAAAGGTGAAAGAATACCCACGTATGCAGCACTACAGATGCATTGGGGAATTACTAGACAACACCAGAGAGTGTTTCCAAATATTGCTGTAGTCCACATAAAAAGTTAATAGAGCAACAGATCTTGCATCTATTGAACAATAATTACGTATGAAACTCCAGTGCATGACATTATTGAGTGACTGTAGCAGCCCTTAACATATGGGGACCATGCTCAAGATGTCTGAACAAACCCATGGGGAATATTGGATGACATCAGAGAGTCTTTGAAAAACCAACTCCAATCAAATCAAAGAGGTAATGGAGTAACAGGTCATTTTTTGTGATAACTTTTCTAGGCAATTAGAAGAATAATACATTAATGATTGGTATTATTGACTGTAAGTATCCAAGACTGAAGCAGGATGGGGACTTAAGAGAATAAATTAGGGACAGTCTGTAAACTCGAGGACAGGTAAGTATTATGGTAGAATGTCAGGGTGTGTGTGTGTGTGTGTGTGTGTGTGTGTGTGTGTGTGTGTGTGTGTGTGTGTGTGTGTGTGTGTGTGTGTACTGTTAAGCAATGATGTGCAGGTCTTAAAGTGAATTTCTTGTTTTCCCCTCACAGGTGGCGAGGTGGGTCAGGGTCCCATCTGCAGGCAATCTGATGTTGGTGTCCATACAGACACTGAAAATGATGATAGGTGTGTTGAGGCACAGGCAGGGTTGTGAGAGGCCGAAGCTGAGCCATTGTTTGACATTCAACTGTTATTCACCCCATGCCCGCACACAGTCATAGTGCCTATACATACCCCCATCACCAGTGGCCATAGCAGAGGGACAGTTGGCAGTTGGTGGCATGGAACAGGACAGTGTGGTATCTATGGCATGTGTGTCTGGACACAACAGCCATAGCTGGATGTCTGGCAGCATACCACATAGGCAGATGTACAGGCGTGCTCATTGGAAGGCTGCTGGTCATTGTGCCCCTGGCAGAAGTGCCACATCTGGTACCACCAGATGCATGTTTCAGGATATCATGGAGGTTCAGGCATGTATGGAATGGATTTACCAGACAGGCTCTGAGGCTGCAGAGTGCTACTCATTCAGCTGTTACTGACAACATCCGTGATCTTGCAGGTGCCCTCTGTTATTATACAGAGGTCATAGATAGACGGTGGGGTGAGATGGTGGAAGTCCTCGACCGTGGATTGTCCGTGCTTGAGCAAGTGGCAGGAGTGCTGCGATGGCCACATGGACATAGGCCAGCAACACCAACAGCTGAAGGTTGACATGGACATGCAAGGACACCAACCTACTCCCGTACTGGCAGTACCAGCCCCAGCAATGCAGGGTGTGCTGTCCACACCACACCACACCACAGCAGGCCACACATACATGGCCCTGGCCAGTCCCAGGAGGGTCCTGATTCCAGCGGACATATTTCATCATCAGGGGAGAGTACCATATCGTGGCTTGTACCTGGATGTGCCCATGGAACCCCTGGCAGGCCCAGTTTTCATGTCTGTGGCTGGAGGCGGTGAACTGCACACCCTGCCAGTTATGGTCTGCAGTTGTCCAACAAACACCTGTATAGGGCAGCCACATGGCAGAACTGCATGCATGCATACTCACACACAATACAAACACAGCTAGGGCAACCCCATACCTACACGCACCACATCACCACAGCCATATCAATAATTAAAACCCCTCACTCACACACATGGTGTCAAACATATGGCTCAGCCTAGGTCTCTGGCAAACCAACAACACACCCTGTGCATATGATGATATCTGTGTCACATCCCTGTCATCCATAACATCGATGCAGGGAAAGGCTAATATGGTTCTGAGGCACACGATGATTGCACTATGGTGTACTGATGTACTGCTGTGTAACATGTTGCCAGCAGTAAAGTTTAATGCTTACATGTCAGGAAGTGTAGCTGTCCATCCATGATGCATTATAGCTGCTATTAACACTTAGTGATTGTGGTCTCCATAATGTAATCTGTTTGTGTTGTAGGTGTCCATGTGTCAGCAGGAGGATGGTCTGCTGTCATATCCTACAAGGGGTATGGCACTGTGGTGACACCTTGGCTGTGCCATATCCTGGGTATAGGTGAACACATGTCACAGGTCTGTATAACAGTTACTGCATGTGCCACATGGTTGATAGGTTTGGGGGTGGCATATACAGGTGAGTGCAAAGTGTCTGCTATTAGAAGCCCTTCTACAGTAGACAATTGTAAGTGTAGTGGGTGGTACAAACCACATGTTAGTGTGTAACAAACACAGAGGCTTTGGTGTTGAGGCAATACACAGAGAAGACTGTACACATGGATGTATGTACCTGTGTAAGGAACACATTGTAGCCTGTGTAATTCCACTAAGCCAGAATAGGCACAACAACACATTGGGGAATAAGCATTCCGCTAGTTTAATGTCATTGATGATGATACTGGCAGGGTATATGTCCTCTTCCCCAATGTAGTGCAATCCTCCACTTGGTAAACATATGTGTGCTGATGTGGGTGGTCCACCCCTACCCTTTGGAGGGTGAGAGGTGCTGTAGAACCACAGAGAGTGTGATAGACAACTAACTAACCTGTTAATATGAACTGTACAGTATTATGACCAGCTAAATGGGAGATACACTCAACAGTAACTGCAATGATGGTGGCTGGGTCCACAACAGCCACACCCAGCTATATATACCAATCCCAGTATCTCTGCATACCTATATAGTGGGGAAGAGGGCATTTACACATCTAACTCTAGTTGTGATGGAATGTATGTCCACAGGGTGATACCTGTGAAATGTTAGCATATGCCAGGCAGTTCTCAGACAGATGACCTCCTGGGACATGTATAGTCTGCAAACTGAAGTAGATTCCTTCACATACACACACACACACTCTTACTTGGCAACACTGTGACTAGACCCCTACCTAAGCATGTAGTGCTACTGATGTGTGTGGCTTTAATTGCACACACCACACAGCTTTTAGAATGAGGTTTGTTCCAGGTTACATGTTGCATAAAGAATATCCCCAGGCATGTACAGTATGGTGACAGGGGATGTACTGGTTGATTATGGACAATACATAGTATGACATACCGTCATATACACATTGACAAACACATAACAGTCAGACACACATCTGAGAGACCTGGGCCTATCAGTGCTAACTAGCTTGTCAGTGTGTCCATTGTGTTACAGGTAACTTGCACACAGCACATGCATAACTGAGTTGGATAGTGTTATCAGTTACCTGTATGGTTGATGGTGACAGTGGTCCCCATACAGTGGAACATGGGACATGTACCGGGGGTACCATGGTGTAAAAATGGTATACCCAGCACCCACACCCCACTGTGGATATTGTGTGCACTGAAACCCATGATAACACTCTGACATACTGACCACCACACATTGAGCAGGACTGCAATACAACCCCTTGTCCATCCCAAGAGTGCTACTACAGGGATATGCATCTAATGCACATGCCACAGGCATAGTAGGGTGATGCATTGTCATGCCTCTCCTATGGTCAGCAACATCACTATCCCTAATAGTTTTCCCTAATAATTTTCTTTCCACCCTACTAACTACCTTTATTATAGCAAGCTCAGATGTTCATAAGCCTAGTACTTTTTATACAGCAGGAACATCTTATTGTAACATTTGTTAATGTCTGTTATGTACTTCACAGATAAAGATTCTAGTTGTCTACTGATGTACTATGTTCTTCATCTGTGAATATGTTTGTAATTAATTGCTATGTTAAATTGTTAATCGCTATGTAATCCAATGTAACTACTGTCTGTTTATTTTAACTGTGGAGCTTTTCTCCCCAGGCCTCCACTGAAAATGGACCTACATCCAGTTGGACACTCCTGGTCAACAAATGTAAATAAATAAATAAATACTGTGTGGCATTGCATATTGTAATAGGAAAATGTGGCCTCAGAATGCTGTACCCTACATATATACACACATGCACACATACACACTTGCCAGAACTCAGTGGGTATCCCATGCCTATCAACTCATTTGTACAACAGTGCTGTGCTGGTACTGCAAGGCCCAGGTAGCCCTTAGGGAGAAGAGCTTAACAAGGTACATGTAATGTCTGGTACAGCAGCGGTCACATCTACCTATGGCAATGGGGGTACGATGGGTGTGAAGGGCCTCAGTGTATTCCAAACTACAGGTCTACAAACACACAGACACTGATATTCTCAGTAATGCACACATATATAGTTGTCATTACTGTGGTGCATCAGTGCAGGTGTTCAGAGGTTTGTACCAGGCTATTTTCCAGAGAGAGATGGGAAGTGTATGGGGATGTGTGTACAGTGGTATTATGCCAACTGCCATATGCCAGACTATCTATCAACAGATACCACTGGGGTTATCCTCAGGGTGAGAGTGACATGCATCAGCCAATCATCTGAGTGCTTCTTGCAGAGGGCCAGTGAGGTGCTCCAGTTGACATGCATGCAACATGTATTACATAACATGGTCAGTGTCTGTATTGGAGTCATGTACCCAAGCATGTTCTGTTGACTGTGATAGTGTAGTTGAAGTATCCATGGCATGTGGTGCATACAGGGTGTGGGTTCCTATCTGTGGCATTCATAACACTGCTGGGCAGACATGTCAATGTCAGTCAAGCACAGATTGCCTGTAAGTATCCAAGATGGATACCTGACATTTGCACATCTGTACAGAGGACAGACAGACATCAGCTAGCCAACTAGCTATGCATTAGGATGAATGTGTTGACAGATAGATGTCTGACACCGATAGGTATGCCATTACTACATGACGGCAGCCCTCACTGACATGTGCTATACACACAGTAGTCTACAGTTATTTCTCACATGTCAGATCATTATCCAGTAGGAAATATTAAATGAGACACAGCTCATGCACCAGGACCACGACAGTGAGTCCATCTTTGCATGCAGGGGTGTTTGTTTCCAGTACTACAATTTGCAATCTACTCTTACTTGGGAAAGCACTGTCAACAGTAGAAATGTAATGATATACTACATGCCAGTGTGACTGCATATAACCTGGGATACTACCCATGTATGTAACATTTTCAAATGGAAAAGAGCGTTGTACAAGCCATATATACTCAAGCGTCCCAGACAGTAGACTCACACCCCTTGCTACTGTAATGACAGCACATAGACGCATGTTATGTACATGGCATTAAATACACTTATTAAAGATGTCATTACCCTGCTATGTTATCAGACTGGAATGTGAGCACTGGTAACCAGGGTCGAGCCATGCTTAGCAGGTTTCAGCATTGTTGCAATATCAGTGCTAAGCACATTTGCACACTGGTAAGAAAAGCCCACACGGTGTAAGCACCTGTAAGTTTAATCATACATTAGCAGCACTTAGCTTCACGTAGACCCATGCAAACGTGTTTAAAGCTGCTCAAAACTGCCTTAACCACTTTGTATCCAACAACCCTTGTTCTGCCCAGCAACAAAATAAATAGTCCTTGCAGGTCTTGAACCCAGGTACCTGTACACTATAGTCACAGCAGTTAACCATTAAGCCATGTCAGCTGTGAAAAGAGTTGTTTTTTCCAATATATCTGTCAGTACACATACTGAAGAGTATTGAACAATTGCTGTGACTTCTACAATTGTGTAGTACTTAGTGATATTACTGTTGAATCACATATGTTGTTATATCTAAATATACACATATCAGATAAATACGGTGTGATACATGTGGGAAGGTATACACAGAAGTAATGTTTACACATAAGGATGTGTATATATATATATATATATATATATATATATATATATATATATACATATATATATATATATATATATATATATATATATATATATACACATATGTACATATATGTGTGCATGTACATACACATATATATTCATATATATGTATTTATATATATATATATATATATATATATATATATATATATATATATATATATATAAAACTGTATATTGCATTATATATATGGCCATATATAGATCTCTTTGTATATATATTTATATATATATATATATATATATATATATATATATATACATATATATATATATATATATATATATATATGTATGTGTGTGTATGTATATGTATATATATGTACATATATATATATATATATATATATATATATATATATATATCCATATATGTATGTAGATATGTATATGTGTATATATCTATATAGATATATATATATATATATATATATATATATATATATACATATATGTTTAACATATGTCCAGAACATGGAGTGGAGTCATACCTCAGTGCCAATAGTCTCAACCTCTTAGTGCAAAGGGATGTCATATAAGTATTGCAGGTATAAATGTAGATTGTTGCTACTGTAACAGGGGTTGTCTTATCAGAAATGTGTGTGAGAGATCACATCTGCTATTGACATGTACGCCATCAGTTACTAACAGACATCCTAAGGTCATCATAGTACAGTGCCACAGATATCACAGTAATGGTCCTGTGGAATACAAGAGAGATATGACCAATAAATGTGGACAGTCTTACACACTCTGGTCAGTCCAGAGGTATAGACAGAATGCCTTAGTGCAAGACATGTGGACCAAGCCTGACAATGTGGATGTTAACAGCCATGTAAATGGGTATCTCACATAAATATTGGAATACATATGACCACACAGTTTATGCATTCACACACTCCTGTCTGTCCTAACACATAATAACTGGTGGTCCAGAGGTCACATGCCAACATACAACCCACTGGTTAGTGGCATACATTTGTACAGCATCCCACTGCTTTGTCAGAAATACACGACAGTTATGGTGGCCCGGTAGCAGTACATCTGACAAATATCTGGACATAACATCACACTGGGTAAGTACACTGAGCTGCTAGGCATGTCACAAAGCATTGTGTAAACTACAGACAGACTACTACAACACTGGCCTACATTTTTTATGGGGGAATACACATGCACCTGCAAATATAGCAGGCTCTACAGGCATGTCACAGCACAGAGTAACAGACACCTGTGTGAAAGTGCATACCCACAACCAATATGAAAACAGCCATAGCCACATATGGTAAGCGTGCTTAATATTACAGTATATGGACTGTCTGATCAACACCATCCTCATATTTGCCACTCACACACTAACCCTACATATACTGGGCCGATACACTGTGTATTCTGCTGCCTGACTGTGGTATGGGACATGTGTGTGTTTGTCCCTGCAAACATGTAAGCCGATAGGGTACCATACACTGGAGCAGCATGTAACATCAGATAGAACAGGACCGAGAACATTGACATCTACCACAGTCTGTTCACAGGCCAAGGTACATATTCGCAGTATACATACTGTCGACAATCACCATAAGTACACAGATCTGACTACTGTACACACTATTACAAAATGTCCAGGTTTTGTCCTCAAATATAACCCCTACTATACATAACATGTCTAGCAGTCTGATATCTCACTGACTTATCAGGTATGATGTCAATAAATAATGGTGTAATGAACATATGCACCTCTTACTGCATGACATATGTACAAAGGTTGATGGAGTTGTGGCTGGAGGCACAAACACAGGGCCAATATTGACATGTTGCTGTGATAACCTCATACATTTACTGGTGTAACAGGGTTTGTTGTGACATATGTCCTATGAGAGATATTGAGTCAGTAACTCTCATGGCTGTCACCATCTACTGACTGCAATCCTTAGACTATGCTTCTGCAGTTCTAAAGATAGGTAATCTGTGAGTAACACAACACACATAAGACTCCAAACACTGGCCCATCTGCAGATAGCCCTACAGGTGGGAGTTTCCTCAACCGCATAACTCTGTCATGGCTGGTATCAAATCATGTAGACTAGCCATATCCACAGAAACCCTGTTAAACCAACATTATTTGAAATGCAGAAAAGCAAGACTTACATTTTGTAGTCATATCTGGAACATGCCCTCCTGTTTTTTGGCCTGTCTCCACAGTGCATGTTGCTAGAGGTATATCCAACTGCCATCTGTGATGCTGTTTTCCAAACACCGACATGAAGTTCTCTCACAGTGAATGAAAAGGGCCAACACCTACATGATGTTCCTAGCTATAGAAGTAGGAGTGTGATTCCATGCAATTGTCTATGGGAATGTTACCACAGCTGTTCCACATGCAATCAGCTAGTGGGGGACTGCAATTTGTGCACAGGCCATCAGCTGATCATGAGCGTCACTTACAAAACACAAGCTGCTGCCTATGCAAAGCAGGTGTACTTCTCCACATCCACCAGAGAGGGAGTGAGACAGACAGAGACAAAGTAAGACAGGGAGGGGGTAGGAGAGTAAAAGATAATCATGTTTGTGTCACACACTTACCAATACGAGGTTTCAAACCCCTGCTTGACTATGTATTGCTTTTATATTGCATGTACCACAGAGCTTACGTGTTGGACAGCTGTCCTAAGGTATATTTGACAGTGAGTGACATCAGCAACAGTGATAAAGGAGGAATAAGGTAGGTGTAGTACATGTGCCTGTCCACAAGAACAGGTGTCAAGGATGACACAGCCACACTCTCTCAGGGACTCACACAGATTACCACAGTTGGCGGGTCAGGATTAGAATTCCTAACTAACTAGTTTTCTACACTACAGTATTACACAGGTATCACATGCACCACAGAGGTTATCGGGCTGATATATGGGCAAAGGGTATGTCAAGGTGTCTGACATCAGATGGCATGCTTCGGTAGGCCAATGGGAGGTGTAGTGAGTGTGAATGGCATCCAAATCATTATACTCCAGACACACATAGACACAGGTTTGCAGGTACTGACATGCATGGGTGCATTGCTTTACAGGTGTGTAGTGGTTGTGCCAGAAGGCTTTACAAGGCTAGGTAAAGGGTATACCTTGGCATCAGGCCACATGACAATGATCTGCAGTGTGGCTCAGGGGTGTAGTCTCTGGATTGGCCCACACAGGTGGGTATTGTATTCACCATTGACTCATCTGGGTTACTATTGTGGATGGCCAGTGCTGTGCAATGCTTGCCATGTATGTGTTCTAAATTCCATAACATGGGCAGTGTCTGGGATGTGCACACGTTCCACATGCATGTTCTGTGACATGTGGAAGTGTACCCGGGGCGTCTGGGGTATGTTGTGTGGACAGATTGTTATCATCTGATGTGCCATTCCTGACCTCATGTGGTGAGAACTGGCAATGGAAACCAGGTTGACCCTGCACCTATATTGACAGCATGATACAGGTATCCACTGGTGTCAGTGGCATCTGTCCATACAGGGCATGTGTATAAGGCATGGTATTTCCTTTGCGGGTTACATTTTCTGACTCTACAGTTTGTTGCAGGTGTCCAGTGGGGAACATAGCAAAGGACCACTGTATGCAATGATATACCTATTGTAGGGATGGGACAGGGTGCCATGTCCTCTGTAGTCCACTGCAATCACACCATGGTTACTATCTGTGGGCAATATGTAGGGCACTACCAACATAGTGATTGTTGAAAATGTTCTCTGGGTAATACAAGGGTTGCCTATATTGTTCCCCAACCCATGATGTCACATGTAGGGGTATGGATTGTCTACACCAGCCTCTCTGCTGTATGATATCTGTTGTCCTTGTAAGGTGGACATTGTGACATATAATAGGCCCACCATATAAGAAATTTGCAAAACCTGCTCCACAACGAGTCCTGTTATTACACACTCACAGCTACCTCCACACAGGATACTAATGACAAACACATACGTAGAGTCTCACAGTTGCCATGTTTGGGATTATAACTCGTACCTAGCTAGTGCATCACACTATAACATTACGCAGTTATAGCATGCACCACAGAGCTTACTGGCCTACTCTTTTCCCAAAGGTATATTTCAAGGTGAATGACATCAGCAGGCTTTCCAAAGTAGGGCAATGGAAATTGTAGTGACTGTGAATGGCCTCAAAAGCATTGATCCCTACACAGACACACACACAGAGTTTCATAGTTGCTGTGTTTGGGATTAGAACTCCTACCTAACTAGTACATCACACTACAGCATTATGCAGTTATAGCGCACACCATGGAGCTTATTGGGCTGCTTTTTTCCCAAAGATGCATTTCAAAGTGATTGACATCAACAGACTTGCCAAGGTATGGCAATGGAAAGAGTAGTTCATAGGTTTATAGGTTGGTACTATGCTCTCAGCCCTAGGGTCTATACAAGCATAGCCACGACAATTCCCCTGGCTATTTCCTCATAGGTTCATAGGTTCATAGGTTCATACTAGGCTATCTGCCCGAGGGCATTTACAAGCCTAGCCCATAGTTTTGTGGCTTACTCCACCCCTTTAGTATGGGGAACTATACCCATTATTTTGCTGTGCCTCTGTCGAGCAGTGACACTGAGGTAATCCCTGGGGTATATCTGCGATCTCCCATCCATTGGTCAAGATTTCTCTTGAACAAGGCCAGCGAGGTGCTCTGAAAACAAACACCTTAACCATTATGCCAACCTTCCACCCCAGATAGGTTAACACTAAGCTAACTGCCCTTGCAAACCATGTTATGCCTAGCCAATTATCCCTTGTGAGACTCAAACCCTGCACCTTGTGTTTGTAAGGCAAACACCTTAACCATTAGGCCACACTCCCAACTATATATAACCTCCCACAATATTTACTTCCCTGGACCACTGTGTAGCAGGGTGACTGATGTGATCCCCGGGGTGAATTTCCTATCTCCCATCCAATCATCAAGGGTCCTTTTGAAGAGGGCCAAAGAGGCACTCTGCTTGACATGTAGGGGCAGTCTATTCCAGAGTCTGAGGAGTATCTGGGTCAGGAACCCATCCCTCTAGCAAGTATTGTTCATTGTTATGGCAAGGTTTGGATCCCTGGAGCATGTGGCTCTGAGGGATTGGGATTTCTTTAATTGTAGCATGTCCAACAGCTCTGGGTTTGACATGGCATTATATGTTAAGCAGAGATCACATCTGAGTAGATGATATGTTACAGAGTATAGCTGGATGATTTTCAGGCAGTCAGCATAGGGCATCTGCTTTAGGCCTGTGATTCTTTTAGTGAGGTATTTCTGCAGCCTTTCTAGTTGTTATAGATGTCTTGAGAGGTACATATAAAATGGGGTGTTGTATTCTACACTGGGTCTACTGAGAGATCACTATAGTGGGATAATGGCCTCCTTTTTTCTAGATGAAAAGCCCTTAGTGATGAGGTGTGCCACATAGGAGGATTTCCTGATAGTTGTGGTGATGTGGTTATCAAAGGTGAGACCACTGTCCACCAGTGTCCCTAAGTCTCTTATCACACTTTCGGTGTTTAGTGTACTGCCACCTATGTCGTACTTCACGGGTACATGTTCCTTCCAAAAGGGGATAATTATACATTTTTGGCATTGAGCTTGAGCCCATGGATCTGGCACCAAGCATCTCTTTCTGTAAGGCCCTTTAGTAGAATATCCACATCATTTGTGGATTCAATTTTGGCTCCCATTTTGCAGTCATCTTTGACCTTTGTTAGCCAGAGTCCCTTAGTGTTGGCCTGTACTTCAGAGCAGTAGATGCCAAACAAGAGCGGTCCCAGGACTGAACCCTGAGGTACTCCAAATGTCATTTGTCTGGGGCTGGATTTGGAGTCGCCTACGTTAACAGTGTGGGTTCAGTCAGTACAGCAGTTGGTAACCCAGCAAGTGACGTAGGGATTAATGGCCAGCTTAGTATGTTTATCTATGATTCCAGACTGGGGGAAGGAGTTGAAGGCCTTGCTGAGGTCCGGATAGGCTGTGTGAACCACCTTACCCTCGTCCACAGCTCTGGAGACTGTTTTAAATATGTCAATCAGGTTCAGGACACATGATCGGCTGTTCACAAACCCAACCTGGGTAGAGTCCAGTGTTTGCAGGTTGCCAATGTCTTTGTTTATAACTTCCATGATAATACATTCCATGGCCTTGCAGATCAGGCTCGTCAGACTGCTGGGGCAGTAGTTCCCAGGATCCAAAGTGGATCTCCCCTTGTGGACTGGGATAACTGTGGCTGTACACCACTCAGTGGGCATGAAGCCTGAAGTGTGGCTATGATTAAACATGGCACTTAGGTGAGGTGCCAGCTCATTTTGTAGTTCATGTAGTACATAGCCAGGAATGTTGTCTGGCTCCATGGATGCTGTTTTCATAGCTCTGGAGAGTGTGGTTTTTACCTGTGTGGCCCTTATTACCAGAATCTGACAACCATTCGCTATTGAGATGGGCCATTTAGGGGGTGGGAGGGGGGTACACTTGGCACTGAATTGATCTGCCAGGATATTGGCAATATCCTTGGGATCAGTATATTTAATGCCATTCTGATGTAGCTCAGAGCAGATCTGAGCATTACAATTTAGATTCCTGACATAGCTATGGAATGGCTTGTGGTTGTCTTTGGAATCTTTGGCTATATTATGTTCGTAACTAGCTTTGGGGGATTTTATGAGGGATATCAGCTTTTTACTGAGGCTGGTAAGGGAGTTTTTTGCATCCTGGGAATTTCCTCTTTTCTGCGACAGTTTCTTCCTTTTGTTGTAAAGTTTGTTTATGGCAGGGGACCACCACATTTGCTTCCTTTTCTTGGAGAGGAGCATCTTGGTTCTATTTGGGATGGCACGATTCATGCATGAATGGATGTGCTCGTACAGTGCCTTGGTGTAGGATTCAGCAGTTGACCTTTCAGTTCCCGTCTGCATGGGTGTTATGATGTTACATGTGTAGCATGAAGTTGGCTTTGGAGATGTTTTTTACAGAGGTTTCCTTACTGGGGTGTGGGGGAGGGATGTGGATGTTAAGGGTGATTAGCGTATGGGCAGACCTGACCACCGATGGGGTGACCATAGGTGTGGAGCATCAATTTCCCATGTTGGTAATGACCAGGTCTAGGATATTGGAGCCCCTGGTGGGACTATGGGGTACTTGATCCAGGGCACTGGGAATTACGACTTCCAAGAACCGTTGGGCACAGGTGTTGGTACATGAGTAGTTTTCTCAGTTAATGGCAGGGTAGTTGAAATCACCCAGTATTAGGGTGTTTGGTTGTATCTTAATACTTTCCAGTATGTTTAGAAAAGCATAGTAGGAATATTGGGGCATGGTGGGGGATCTGTAGCAAGTGATACAATTTGGATTGCAGTCTTACCTAATGTTAGTTGCATCGGAAAAAATTCAGATGCATTGTGTTGGGCAATTAGCCTGGTGCATTGAATATCCTTGGTGAACACCTTTAGTGTTTTGGTCCTGGTTTGGTGGCCGACAGGTGTGGTAAGAGCTGTACCTTGTATTGCAGGGGTGCTCTCTGGAGTCTTGGATCAGGTCTCTGTTACTGCATAGATATCAATGTTCTCCATTTTTAGGAGTGCCTAGTGACTGTGAATGGCCACAAAAGCATTAATCCCTACACACACACAACCAGACACACACAGAGTTCCACAATTGTCATGACTGGGATTAGAACTCCTACCTAACTAGTACATCATACTACAGTATTATGCAATTATAGCACACACCACAGAGCTTACGGGGCTACTTTTCCCCCAAAGATTTATTTCAAAGTAAATGACAGCAGCCCTGCCAAAGTAGGGCAATGGGAATTGTAGTGACTGTGAACGGCCTCAAAAGCATTGATCTCTACACAGACAAACAAACACACAGTTTCAAAGTTGTCATGTCAGGGATTAGAACTCCTTCCTCACTAGTACATCACACTACAGCATTATGCAGTTACAGCACATGCCACAGAGTTTACTGGACTATTCTTTCTCCAAAGGTGTATTTCAAGGTGAATGACATCAGCAGGCTTGCCAATGTAGGGCAATGGGGAATGTAATGACTGTGACTGGTGACAAAAGCATTGATCCCTACATATATAACTGACCATGCACACAGCAATTACACATGCACACAGTCTCACATTTACCATGTCTGGTATTTGAACTCCTACCTAACTAATACATCACACTATAGCATTACGCAGTTATAGCACATGCCACAGAGCTTACAGGACTATTCTTTCACCAAAGGTGTACTTCAAGGTGAATTACATCAGCAGGCTTGCCAAAGTAGGGCAATGGGGAGTGCAGTGTGTGTGCATAGGCCATAAACCATTCATCAGGAAGCAGACATACAACACTCAGGCACACAGGTTTATATTTAACAGGTATGTGTATACAACTGCTAGATGAATAATGACTTGTACAGTCATGTTACACAGTTATCACAAGCACCACAGACACTACAGTGCTGAGGGATACCAGAGGCAAATGTCTACAGTGATTGACATTTGCACATCATGTGGTTTTAGCCAATTGGATGTGTGCTGGGTAGGACAGGCCTCATGATGGGAGGCTCTTTGTCACTGTCTGTCACTCTCTTCCACACATCTGTGTATGTGCAAGTTTGGCCTATTATAGTGTGTTGTCCTTGGATATATGTGTGTATTCCTATCCAATGTGTGTGCAAAGCATGACTGGTGTACAATGTGGAGTGTCTGCACAAACATCTGTGACTCTCAGATATGTATAGTCCACTGTTGTTGCCAGACATGGGCTTCATTTCTGTAAGTGTGGGAGCATGCCCAGTATGACCTTTCATTATTTTGTTGTCAGACACGGGCTTCATTTCTCTAAGTGTGGGAACATGCCCAGTATGATCTTCTGTATTGAATGTGTGAATCCATTCCAGGTAAGTTATACTCCAGTGTAGGTTTTTGTGTTCTACACCTACAGCTAGCGACCTGTTTCTGCGGGATATATGTAGATCGGTTGACAATATATGGTCAAAACAGGCGAATGATAGTGGGTTACTGTAGGTAATTGTGTCTGTGCTGCTTCTGCTACATGATTTTGGTGTTAGCAGAGAAATTCAGACATATGTACTGCTTTACACTGTGATATTTTATGCCATCAACTACTGTCAGGTATACATATTTGCTTGCAGTAATTTCCTGTTGAACACAGGATGAATGAAGCTTTGTCCAGTATTGTGGTCTGCAGCCTACATATTCTTGCGCAATCATGCCATTCTGGAGGGGAAGCTGCAGACACTTGCTGATGGGTCTGTGTAAATGTTTCAGCACCTTGGTACAGTGGTGGCTGAGGATCCCATGCTTGTACATCCATCGACATGACAGTATGGCCATATCCTGCTGTGGCTATACCTCACAGCTGTATAGATTCACACAGGTTACCCAGAGGCAGGGCTCATATTTCTGGTCATTGCCTCTTCATATTCTGGTTTACAAGCAGGTTTGTAGCCACCCATTCCTGTGTTTTCAGGCAGGGATAGTATGTGCACACGGCTGAGTTTCAGACTTTACACACTCCATGGCGTCCATACTCCTACCCCATCAGTTATTCTGTCTTCTTCCAAATGTTATGCAAACATTATCTGCTAAGTTCTCTGTAGTTATTACTTAATCCCAGCAGTATTTTGGGGTTGGTCCACATTTCATGCAGTAGGACATGGTGGGCATGTTACTGGGATTTGTCGACATGGCCTTGCATTTTGATTCTGTGGACTGTGTTATGTTTTTATTTGGGAGTCCATGAGATAACATACATTCAGTGTATAAAATCAAATGCAGAAAGCACCACAGCAGGCTAGAGCAATGGATATCGAAATTAAGGGGAAATCAGTGGAACAGTAAGCAACAGGTCAGGTGCCATATCAAGATATTTTGGAGACTTCCACAGGAAACCAGTATAAAAGTTCACTTGAAACTATACAGGAAGGAAAGGAACAGGAAACTGTGGAAACTCTGATGCAGTCAATGTTGAGGAGTGATAGGCCAGTGAGTTTCCATACGACAAAATAACAGATGACACAGGATGAAATTGAAGAGAATGTGCCACAAGAAGATGTTATAGAACTTTCTATAGAATGCCTGCAGGAAATGGAAAACAAGGGATGTGCCCTGAGTATAGAAGAAAAGGAGTTAAGAGAAGAGTTGCTTGATTTAATAGACAAAGACAGATATATCAAGATCAATGAGAGAAATAGACTGCAGAAGGTTAATAAAACCCCAAAAGTCAGAAGCTTGATAAAACAAATGAACACAGTAATTAGGACTGTCCATAGAGATCCATGCGATATAACAGAAGTAAACAGAATATATTACTGTGCTGCTAAATTAATAACTGATAAAATTCTACCACAGGAACATAGGGTACAGAGGGAAAGGGGGGGGGCAAAAGCGAATACCATCATGGAAATATCGAATAGAGAAAACCATAAACCAGCTAAGACAAAAAGTGTCATTGTTAGAAGATTATAGAAGAGGAAACAGATCAACAAAAATATTAAGAAAGATAGATGTGATAAAAGCAATCTGCAGTATTAGAAAAGACCAGGATCTATTATGCACTATTGGAGATAACAAATTAAAAATTTCAAAACAGGCGGAAAGACTCAGAAGATACAAAGATAAATATAAGGAAAGGCACAAAATAAGCAATTTACTGATGACCCAAAAAAGTTTTATAGAGAACTGGGAAATGAGGTAAAAGGAATTGATAGACTGCCGAAAAAAGAGGAAGTAGATACATTTTGGAGATGTATCTATGAAGATCCTGTGGAACATAACAAAGATGCTAAATGGATAGAAGAAGTAAAAGAAAGAATAAGAAGTTTAAAGGTACAGGGTATGAAATGGTATGAAATAACAGCCAGAGAGATTGAAACAAAGTTGAGAAAAGCCTCTAATTGGAAAACCCCAGGCCCAGATGCAGTACCTAACTTTTGGCTTAAAGTATTAACTTATTTACACGAGGATCTAGCCATGAGTAAGAACTATTTATATGCACTCCCTGAACAGACACCACACTTGTTAACAACAGGCAAAGCAATGCTCTTACTTAGTGAACCTGCAAGCTACCCTATAAATTATAGACCAATAACTTGTCTTCCGACGATGTATAAACTATACACGAGGATTGACGCCGACAGACTTTATAGTCATTTAGAAGAAAACTCAATTATGGCAGTAGAACAAAAGGGCAATAAAAGAAAGTCATATGGAACAAAGGATCATTTGTTGTTAAAGTTATAGTGGAGAACTGTAAGAAAGGGAAGAATCTAAGTATGGCATGGATTGACTATAAAAAAGCATTTAATAGTATCCCACATTCATGGATAAAAGAGTGCTTAAAAATGTATAAGGTACATCCTACATTGACTGATTACATTACAGTAACCATGAAACACTGGCAGACCACTTTGCAATTAAGCCATAATAAAGGACGGATTAATATCCCAAGGATAAAAATCCAAAGGAGGATATTCCAGGGTGATTCCCTGTCACAGTTGCTATTTTGCCATGCCATTAATCCATTAAGCTGTTAACTTAACAACTTAGGTCATGGCTATAATTTGGCTTCTAGAAAACAACAAAGTCTAATGACTTCTCATCTTCTCTTTGTCGATGATTTAAAATTGTATAGCTCATCAGATGAGGAAATGAAGGCACAGCTCTAGGTTGTCAAAACTTTCAGATGATACTGGAATGTCATTTGGTCTTGATAAATGTGCAAAAGCAACCTTTAAAAAAGTAAAATTGCAGCACCAGGAAAATATCAGTTTGGGACAAGAATCTGATATAAAAGAGCTTGAGTAAGAGGGGGTGTATAAATTCTTGGGAATTGATGAAGGATCAGCAATAAAACATGAACAAATGCAAATAAAGCTTAGTAAGGAGTACTTTAGAAGACTTAAATTAATCCTGAAAACAGCATTGACACCTAGGAACAAGATCCAAGCCATAAATCAGTTTGCTCTTCCTGTCCTAACTTATAGTTTTTGAGTGGTTGACTGGCCCCAAAAAGTGTTGGATAGATTGGATATTAAAACAAGAAGGATGCTTCATTCTCACCAAATGATTTATAAAAATCAGGGTATACCAAGATTATATATTCCCCGTTCTGAAGGAGGGATGGGCCTCCTTGAAATTTATTACATGTATAGATCTGCAATCGAGGGACTCCACACATATCTATTGACCTCACGCGATCCAAATGTGATGAAAATTTTGAAACATGAGGAGAATAAATCTAAGATGACATCTCTGCTTAATTTAGCCGAAGCATATCGACGTCAAGCAGGAATGAAAATCAAACCAGAAATGGATAAAAACCAGGCAGCAACTCAATATGCTAAAAAACAAAAGAAAGAATATAAGGTGAAGGACCAGATGAGAAGGCAAGAAATGTTGAAAACACATAAATATAGTTGCAAGTATAGAAAACTTCTGGAAGAGCCTCATGTTCCTCAAGAACGAATGCAGGAATGGTTAAGAAGAGGTGAATTTACATCAAGAAATGAAAGGTTAATATTGACAGCCCAAGATAGTGGGCTATGTACACGCTGGTTTACTAAGTCCATTGGACATGTGGGAGAAATAGACATATGTAGGTTTTGTGGAACCAAATTGGAAACAGTCATGCACCTTATTGCTGATTGCAACTCTCTAATGGCAGACGGACTGTATACTGAAAGGCATAATAATGTGGCGAGATTGTTACACTGGAGATTGTGCAAACATTATGGTATCAAAGTGGCTGAAAAACACTGGAAACATAAGCCACAGAGAATCATAGAAAATAATGAAGTTTACATCACATGGGATCACCCAATACCAACAGTCCAAAAGATAAATGCTAGAAAACTGGATATAGTGGTCCAAGAAAAGAAGACAAAAGTAGCATTGATCATTGAAATCACCGCACCTAGTGACTACAGTGTCTTGTGTACAGAGAGACACAAAGTCATAAAATACCTCGATCTGCAGGCAGAAATGAGAACCATGTGGAAGAAAGATACCCAGACAGTTCCAATAGTAGTAGGAGCAGCTGGTCTTATAAAAAAGAATTTACAATCATATTTAGATATGTTACCAATTCTTGTAACACCATATGAATTGCAGAAGGAGTCATTACTGGGCACATTGCGGGTGCTGCGAAGAACACTTTTGGCTAACATCAAAGAGTGAAACAATACTAATTTCATTAACTTTAATCGTACTTTGACTTAGGAATGGGGTCCATTCCCGTCATGGTATTAGAAACCCAAAAAACTTGGAGAAATTAAAAATGGCAGTATGGGTGAGATACAGGCCTTTGACAGAGGAGTGTAGGGCATTTGGCAGTGATGCAGGCAATCTGTAGCAGGCCGTTGCATTGTATCACTCCTACAGTCCCAAGCTGCAAGTCACTATATTCCCCTGGGGTGACAGGGTAGGTGTGCAAGGTGTTAATGTCAATAGTTTCTATCATTATTGATCCAGTGGTGTGGATGCTGGCAGGGTGCTGCTTACAGCTATGGACGCACCAGCATGGGACACCTCTTCAGCATGCTGTATTCTGTGGCTATTTCCATACAGAGGTGGGGGTCATATTGTACTCATTCCCAACAGCAGGGTTAAGACCTATGAGGTACTGTGGCTGATGGTGGGGTGAGCTGAGGGAATGTGCACTATGGAAGCTACTTGCAGCTGACTCACAGATATATGTGGGGCATTCCACTTATGCTGGCTTGTGCAGGGACATCAGCAGTTTCTCAATACTTCATACTTGTGACCTTTGTGGTCTGCCAGTGTTTGGCCAGATGACATCAGTATTCCATATTACAAACCCAACTAATGTGCTGCTAACCTGTATGTACAATTCCAAAGGTGTGTCCATTTGACAGTAACATATTATACACTGTCTGTCTTGGTATTTCCACCAGTGTACTGTTTGTATGTCTGGGCCCACATTCATGCCATGTCCATCTTTCAGATGGTGACAGATATTACATCCGAACAATTACTATGGCTTCCTGCTGGAATGTGTCTTGCTGGGATGCATTGTGTTTGGCACTGCAGTTGTGAGAACTTGGCCCTGTCATCGGCAGTACAGGCCAATGGCCACCAGGACAAAACCCACCATGCCTACATGCTGACCACTCTCACACAATATACAGCACACACCAACCTAACACACACAGCCCTGCATATTGTACATGTGCTACAATCTATCCTGCTACTTTGGCCAGCTCAGGTAATCTGTGCTCCACTGTTATTATACCTACACATACATGTTACTACATTTCTACATAGGATTGTGGGGGGGTGGGGGGGCACACTTGACAACTGTGCACATTTTCTATGACTGTACTGGTATTTCAGGTACTCCATTTCATTCTGTATTTTGACCTATCATGCAGACTAGAGGCATATCAGCATACTACAGTTCTTAGGTTTTACTGACCTACATTTTAGCTTCAGACTTCTTAACCTTCAGAACTAACATCCCACTGCCTGACCTGTTGTAGTTTGTTTGTATAGGTCTGGAGGGGGCTGTTCTCCATAGCCATCAATCAGATGCCTTAGCACAGCCTTTCTTTGTGTTTGTCTATGCCTGTCCTGCTGGCTGAGACTGTTGTTGAGTATGTGAGCCTCACTGACTGGCATGTGTGTGTCCTATAGACACACATTTGGCCCACCACATTTCCTGCAGTGAATTTTGTCGCCTTGTCTAGTACTGGCTACTATGGTGACATCAGTATTTGTTACAGATTTCATGCTGCCAATATAGGTGTCTACTATCTGCTGGCATCCCATTCAGCCACCCGATTCCCTTGCATACTCACATCCATACCATAGATACAAGTAGCAAAACATACTGCTCCATTTAGCAATTGATAGGCAGAGTGACTTACCTTGTAGCTGTGCCAGTATTGAGGATGGTGCTGGAGGGCTGACTATGTCAGATGCACATAGTACACTCCCTATATATGGTTAAGCACAGGTAGTGTCAATGTTTGTATGTGCGAGTCAGAGAGAGGTGTCATTCCCTGGGTTCCTACCGTGTTAGTGTATGTGCTATGCGCTACCTCTTTGCCAAGGCCTGGGCATACTGGGCATACCTCCTACTGTCTACTGGGGCAAGCTCAGGTTGTTTCTCCTTCAAGTCACTCTGTGTCTGTGCAGGCCTTGGCAATGGTGGGGGTCTATGTGGCCCTACCCCATGCTGTTTCTGCTGTGGCTGTTTCTGCAGGATCATATTGTGTAGCATGGCACATACGATGACAATTTGGGTACATGTAGCTGGAGAGTACTGCAAGGCTCCACTGGATATGTTCAGGCACCAGAACCGTGACTTGAGCATCCCAAACACATACTCTATTATGATTCTGGTCTGTGAGTGCGCCTCATTATGGAGTTCTTGTTTGGTTGTGTGTACATTTCTGATGGCTGTCATCAGCCATGGCTCCAGTGCGTAACCAGCATCCCCCACTAGGTGACCATATGGGATGTCCCCATTGGCAACTCACTGGTACAGCTGCATCATATGCCAGATGTGGGAGTCGTGATAGCTTCCAGGGCTGCCAGCACACACATTCATTTTATGCCCTGGGCATCGCACACGACCTGGCAGATGATGGAGGGGAAGCCCTTGCAGTTTATGTAGAATCTACCCCGCTCACCAGGTGGTGCTTTGATGTGTATGTGCATGCAGTCTATAGCACCCACTACCTCAGGGTATTCTGCTATTTGGTGGAAGAGAAGCATATTGCTGGTCAATGCCTTACGGGTGTTGAGGAAATATATATGCTCACTGGCATGTGCTGACATGGCATCCAGGAACTGGTGGAGTACCCTGGATGCTGATGCTTGTGAGATCCCCATGATATCCCCAGTTGGCTTTTGGAAGGTACCTGTGGCTAGTATTCTTAGGCCTACACATACCTTGGTATTCATTGGGATGGGTTCCCTTCTGTTGGTTCTGTGTGTGAGGTGTGGCCGTCACAGCTCAACAATTTGCTGTAGGAGGTCCCTTTCCACCTTAAAGCACTCCACTATCTTCAGCTCATGTAGCCCCTGGTAGGTTACCCTGGGTCTGTACACTCTTCTCCTTCTCCTCACTGTGGGTTGGTCATCAGCATTCTCATCCTCACTACCTTCAGCCTCTTCTACTTGTTTATTTATGAGAGCAAATGCAGCCCCTATCACTTTGCTGCTTTTGTTAGGTAACATTTCCCCATTTGTGTACATCAGTGGTGTAGAGTTTGTGGTAAAAAATAGAGGGAAAGGTGTTTGCATAGTTTATAGTAATGTGCTGGGCTGCTGCCTGTGTATTTGTCTTATTCTGATACATTTCACCTGCCAGCTATGCTAGTTCTCCTTGATTACCTTCCTACTGCTGTTTTCCCTTCCCATTGCCTTCCTGTTTAAACCCAGAGGCACACCATGCAAACACTGTGATCAGATGTGCACGGAGTTGCTATTTCCTGGTTTACCTTTTTTTTTGGTTTAAAAACTGGTGCGCGGCACACACACCTGTTTAGACAATGTAAGGTGTGTTTGGCACCTTCAGACAAACCCACTTCCTTAGCTCTGCTAAGCTTAGGGCAAACCCGAGCCACAGGGCTCCAGTAAGCTTACAGTATGCCTGACACACCCCTCTATGATGTCAGCTAGCTCTTAGGCTTGCACCATGGTCTTCCTTCACCTACACGGTTGGGTGCAGGCTAGCCATGAGGAGAAATCTGTGATTTAGTATCATTCCCCTCATTTGCATAGGATTGCCTGCTAATGCCTAGTTACAAGTCCCACACTGAGCCTTCCCCCTTAGCAACCACTATTCACTGGCCTTGTTGTTTTCTGCCTGCCATTGACTATAATGGCAAAATTGTGATTTTGCAGGGAAAGCTTTTTTCAGGGTTTTTCTTTTACTTTCCGGCCATTCCGTTTGCGCGCCGCTGCCCTACAGCTGAAATCGGACCAAAAAAATATATATTTTTTTTTTGCAACTGTTTTCCATGCCAGTGACCATATATTTGGCCTTTGGTATGCTTTACACATTATATACACCTTTTATTTGGAGTTGTCATGGCTCTGTTTTGTAGTTTGCAGAAATGTACTCGGTTACTAACCGAGTACATTTCTACAGGTTACACTAGTCCTGCATGGACAGCTGCAAGCTTCCTGGATCAGAAATGTACTTCATTTGCATAGTTTTCACCTGCAAATGGGGTAATTTGCATACAGGAGCTGTGTCAGTGCAGGAATAGTGCAGGAATGCTTGTGCACGTCCCGGGAGCTTGTTCCTGGATCTCTCGGTGGCCATATTGCCTCCAGCAGCTCCTGCACTATTCCTGCACACCGTGCAGAGCTTGCTGAATCCTGGGGTATACTTTTGGCATCTACCACCATTTTACATATCAGGGAAATCAAATGATGGTGTGCAACCACAAACTTAGAAACCAAGTCTAGGTACATCAGCAAATAGAATTGTGCTCCAAGCTGTTAAAACAAGGCATATGAGGAGACTCTTGGGCTTACAGTTGCTAGTGAAAGCAGTGCTTTATTGTCCTGTGGTCAGTGGCAATAAATGCCTCCTGGAATAGATTTGCTTTCCCCAGGGATGGTGATGGGTAGAATACTATTTTTTAAAAGATTTGTAGAAGTGTAATGTGATGGAAAGAGACACATTAGTTTTTTAGTTAAAACTGTGGCTAAATTTAGAAGTTCTCTCCAAGCACGCATTAAAGCTTTGGGTGACTGAGAAATCCAGTTTGTATTTTGTTTTGCAACAAAGACAGGAACATGGTAAAAGCAGTGGTAAATTTACTGGCTTTTTAGTTATTGTCCTTGATGCAGTGCTGGATTTGAATGCTCATGTTGCTCCATTCCAAATTTTGCTCCTGGTTCCAGGATCTCAGTACATCTCCAAAAAAAAAAAATGGCTCCTGACTCCAGAAAGGAAGTAAAAAAATCCAAAATGGTTGCAGTGGTAAAATTTGGCAAATTTATTCATCTCAGTCAAGCAAAAGGTTATTAATTTCAATAACATCTAGAAACAAGCTTTTCATTCTTCAAAATAATGAAATGGGACTTCATCAGAAACCATTCCTCAACAACTAACCAGTCTCTTTATAGGTTTAAAACATTGGTCTTACCTGTGTCTGTCATATCCATAGAAAGCTCTGAAATGTCTTTCTATATGTCTACTTCAGGTCATTCACTCCCACATGGACAACAACCATGCAATAGTCATATTTGTCTTGGGCAAGGGTCTTGATGGGCTTTGTAATGTCTGTGATCCTGGCACCCAAAAGCCAGTTGACAGTAACTATCTCCTTGTACAGTCTGTTGAGCAAAGAATCTATAAGCTTAACAATTAATTCACAATTCAGTAAAACATTTTTGACAGAAGCTAATTTATGAATACTTTACTTATTGCAAATTACTTGCTGGTGACTTGTTGATGTAGGTGTATATGGTGTCGATTAGCTGAGAGACTTCTTCTGAAGCCTGTTCTTACAAATTCTAAGAGGCTTTAGCAATGGTTTCTTTATAGCATCATTGTGCTGTGTTGTGTTTGAGAATGTGGTAGTGGGTGAGATGACCCTGGCTTTGTGAAGCTCACAGTATGTTGTAATTGTGATAGGGGTGTCTCCATAGTAGTTAGGTATTTGCACCTGCCATGAACAAAATTTTATGTGTTAAGCAGGAGTTCATTATCAGAAAGCACAAGGCTGTTACTACACTGCCTTTGGATAACAAGTGCTAGGAGGCTGCTGCCAGAAGAGAAACAATGTTATTATCCCTCTATATTGTCTAATGCTTTGACTGCTAGCAGGCTAAATACACAAGGAAGTTATAGGAGGGCTAGTGGTGTACTACCAAAATAGCATCAGTGGTGACAACAGAGAGACATGAAGTGCACTGATGGGAGGGCTAGGGGAGTACTATCAAATTAGCATCAGTGCTGACAGCAGAGACACATGAAGTGCACTGATGGGAGGGCTAGGGGAGTACTACCAAAATAACATCAGTGGTGACAACAGAGAGACATGAAGTGCACTGATGGGAGGGTTAGGGGAGTACTATCAAAATAGCATCAGTGCTGACAACAGAGAGACATGAAGTGTACTGATGCTCCTCTTATAGCTAGAAGCAAATCAGGACAGCTAAATGAAGATAGGCATGAGCTATTACTACCCTTGGCAGGATTAAGACAGTTGCCAACCAGTGTGACAAATGATGGTTTGGGAGAATATATTGAAGACAAAAATTGAAAAGGTGCTCACTAGCCACTATTCAGCTACAAATACTGAGGTGCTGCATCGAGAGAAGGTTAGTGTGCTGTCTCACAATAAACATCAATTAATCAAAGTCTGGAAGAGACAGTGGTATTCAGACACTCAGAAAATAGCAGCAATTAATATTCGCTCACAGGAATAACTACCACAACTTTCAAGATGGCTACCAACTCCTGGCCAAACAAGTTGTTCTTTATGAAAAATTCAGTTTCCTCTTTAAATGCTCCAAACCCATTTCATTAGTATAAAATTGCTAAACTAAATAAAGTACAATATTATTTCTTGTTCTTTCAGTTACCTCATATCCAGTAGATGAATAATACTGAGTATATACTGAATACAGAAAAGCACGTTTTTTACTGCTACATAAATTTATTTCCACATTTCATTTTATCATTTCTGTTGCTGTATTGTTACCTCAATAATTATTACACTTCATTCAGTGCTGTTATTTACAGTTTGCACACAGTCAATTAAATTCAGTTTATTTTGGGTGATGATGATTAAATCATTATGCATTCGGTTATAAGAAAGTAAAATTCTGAATACTTCCTTTTTGCAGATCACTAAATTCTTAAGTTTGGCACTTCATCAGCATTGTTCTCCAGTTTGGATGGTCTTTGAGGTGGATGCATATTTTACCTTTTGGGTTGCTTTTCTTGTATTTCTGATCTGTTTCTGATTAAGAGCTTTCATTTTCAACTAAATGATGTGTTTTCTTTCACTGTATATATTGCTGTGAACTCTGCAACCTCATGCCCAGTCCTGAAATTCAATCACTGTATTGAGTCAGCATGTTATTGCCATCACTATTATGTTTTTTTTTTCATCTTATCTAGTCCCCTTTTCTCTTACCTTCACAAAATGTTGGCTACTTTAAAATGTCTTGCCTCAAGGCCAGAGTCTTTGCTGAAAAGATGAAAGATTAGGAGACCCATTTTCTTTATGTCGTCAACAAATAAATGCAATAAAATAAAAGTATTGTTTTGCAGTTTCTTGCATAAAACTAATTCAGTACTGGAATGTCTGTTCAACTGGCATAGAGAGATAAAGCCCTGACTAAAGACCAGGAAACCCTAGTTTGATTAGTAGCTTGGGTGCTTGTTGGGGCAGGCAGGACAAATGTTAAAGTCTATCCTGGAGGGGAGGCATTGTACTACATTGTCAATCACTGAAACTCTGGTTCAGGCCAGGGCTCAGAAGGAACAAGGGCTAGGGTGGCAGAAGACAATCAAGTAAGTGAGGTCACTCTATGGTAAGGTAGACCACATGCTTAGACTACTCCTTGCCCACCTACCCTGGCACAGATATGTGTCAACATGCTGAGAGATGGACTAAGGTTTAGGTATAATCTAGAACATCCTCAAGATGATACCACTTCTTGTATCTCTACCATTACTTCCATGGATGAGAGAAGTGCAAAGCAGACAAACAGTAGTCTGGATCTGGAAGAATGAATGGGACAATGGAGAGGCAGCAGGGAGGATCAATGGTCAGAAGTTGGTGCAAAACCAAATAAACTGTTTTATCTTGGGATCTGAAGTCTTGCATGGATGGAGGATTTGCAAAACATCACTGTGCAGTTGCATAGCATATGCAGGCACCTTTGGTGCAACAAACAAAGCAAGAGAAAGAGCCCAAAATATGCCAGCTAAAAGGATTTTGCTCACCAAATCATGAATGAAAATACTGATACAGCAAACTATACTTTAGTGCAGTGTATGGTGCTCCTGTCACATTTATCAGTACTGACTAGCCAGAGGTACTTCTATAAACTTGAATGTCTTTGCCCTTTGTTGAAACTGGTGACAGTCTCTATAAAGCTAGGAATCTAGTTCTCCAAATCACCCCTACTTCTACTACCTGCCATACATCTAAAAGTGATATGTCAATGATTCCACCTGATTCATTGTCTGCATATGTGAATCCTTTCCTTCTTATCTCATATGGTTCAATATATTGCAGTGACATTGATGAGATTTTCCAGCCAAGCAATTTAAGCAAAATGTATATTAAACAAATTATTCTGAGAACTAAAACCAACAAATGAGGCAAAGAAGGTTGCTCCAAAAGGGTTTATTTCGTTAGTGTTTTTGTCCACCAATGTAGATGAACTTCCTCAGACAAATGAAAACTGAAACTGGAAATTGTCAATCCCAGTGGTCTCTGTCTTTCTGTTGGTTAACATACTGCCAAACCAAAGGATTTGCATTCCATTATCAATGTCTCAGAATGATGAAAAGAAAACTTCTTGATGACAGCCACTGTGGTGAGCTTAAATCATTTAAAAAAATTAGGAAACATCAAACAATATCATCCCTTTGCGATTCTGTTGATATGTACAGAGATCTCAAAAACAATAAAATGAACATTGATGCTCAACTCAGCCAGCACCATGCTCAAGGATAATTGAAATATCATACACTGTTCCTGAAATAAGTGACATCACTAAAATCTGGGGTTAGTCAACAGCTATCTTTCTGTAGGGAAAAAGAAGAAGGCATCTTGAGACAGGCAATACAGACACTGGCAGAAGTTGTGCCAGAACTGCTGAACTGGCATCAGGGAGGAACATACCAACATGCAGAAGTGAATGAAATCATAAGAGCCAGGGCTCATCAGTTTCTACATAACCTATTGAAAGAAGTGCAATCACTGTGTAAACTGTATTCAGTAATGGTACATGAATCTTAGGATATAAGTCTACATGAACAGGTGATTGAATGTGTATGATGGTGATGGGAGTCACTATCACAGTTCACTAATGCAAGATGTGAAAGTCACATGCAGAACTGATTACAAATTCTCAGAAAAATATTTTATTATGGGATAATTTGGATTGAAACCCCTAAGATGACGGGCTTATGATAGGCAGCCAACATGAGTGGATGCATTTCTGAAATATCCAACAGAATTACAACAGAGAATCCACTTAATCTGAATGTCCACTGTGCTATAATCATTGTTTGGACTTGGTGCTGCAGAATTGTGCAAAAACGAACAGTGCTGCAGAAGATTATGTCACTTTGGTTCAAAATGGCATTTTCTTGATTCATGCATTACCAAAGATAATAGCTGATTTTAAAGCACAGCAGCAGGTGATGAGGAAATAACCAAACTGTAATGACATGACAGCATTTACTTTATCCAACAAAATGACAACAATAAAAAACAGCATTCAAGTTATTCTTACAAACTTTAGAGAATGGGTGACCTGTACATCGCAACTCTGATTAGAGAATGAACATTCTCCTGCAGGGTGTTAGTGTACAGGTAAGGACGACTGAAAAACAAGTTCTGCACTTCATGGCAGAATATTAGGCTACCATGGAGCTTGAACTGTAACAGAGCTAATGGCTGCCATTATTTTACACTTGTTAAGCAGCTCTTTTGCTATTTAGAGAGTGTAAAATTAAAACAAATGAATAATTAAAAAAAGTAGAAGTGTGTGCATGTGTGAGTGTATTTATGTTTCTGTCTGCATGTTTGAGTGCATGGGTATTTGCGTATGCAAAAGCAGGAATGTGCATGTGTGTGTGTGTGTGTGTGTGTGTGTGTGTGTGTGTGTGTGTGTGTGTGTGTGTGTGTGTGTGCGTGTGTGCATATGTGAGAGACAGAAATTGAGAATTGGTTGCAACTCAATTAAAATTAAGATGTATTTACTTCTTAACCTCTTATAGGTTCATAGGTTCATAGGCTGGTACTAGGCTTTGGCCCTAGGGCCTATACAAGCCTAGCCATAAGAATTCCCTGGCAATTTCTTCCCACAGTATTTACGTCACTGGACCCCTGTTTAGCAGGGCGACTGACGTGATCCCGGGGGGGAATTTTAGCTCAAGAAATCCAGATAAATCCTAAAATAATGGGGCAAGAGATCAAAAATTGGGACAGATTTTAAATACTGCTCTTAAGAAATTAGAAAATTGCTATAATGACAGGATTTATGTTAACATGTATTTTCTTGAGGATATGAAGTCTATATCAAGGAGACCCTTGATTTTGACTTAAAATTTTAGCTCTGTTTTCCTTAATCCCTGCTAAAATTGGTGACTTTTGGAGAAATGGTGGTGAATTACACATAATAAACAATGGCAATAAATAGAATTATAAACTTTTTTAACTTCAGAAAATTTATATTAATTTCTATTCTCTTATTCTGTCAATGTCTGAAGTTAACAGAACTAATATTTTAGATGTCCTGGATTACTTCTAGATTTGTCCTTGATTAGTTTAGAACTATCACAAAGTCTGAAACAAAAGCATAACTCATTACTCCAACCCCCCTCCGCCCCCAGTAATTTGCCAGTATAGATTCATAGATTAGTATTAGGCTATCAACCCTTATGGTCATTTTAAGCCTAGCCAATTAACCCATGTGAGAATCAAACCCTGCATCTTGTGTCTGTAATGTAACCAACTTAACCATTATGCCAACCTCCCATACTACCATAAATTTTAAACAGTAGCTGGAGGAACTATTTTACATCAAAAATATAAAATATGCACACACTTATGTGTGTGTGTGTGTGTGTGTGTGTGTGTGTGTGTGTATATATATAAATATATATATATATATATATATATATATATATATATATATGTATATGGGTCCCCTAGAGTAGATCGAACTTTTACAAGTTTGAACCTCATATGGCCGAGACCATATGTTCAGACTTGTAAAAGTTCGTTCGGACTGAATGGAGATGTTCATACAGTGTGGAAAGGTAAGAGTTCCTTTTTCCGCAATGTAGTGCGATCTCAGAGTTGGTATATTTAGGGGAGCATAGCCCCCCCCCTGCTACAGACATTTAGTTTTGTTTTTCGTTGTTTTTTTTTCTTTTTTATTCAGTGTTCGAACTTTTTAATTAAAAAAAAATACAGCACAATTTAACAAATAGCCCATTCTCTAAATGTAATAATGTTCTCCAGGGTGTGTGTGGGTATAACACCCTTGGGAAGGCATTATTTACACAATAACTCACACCCTGTCAAGCAATATTGTTTGCATGACACACTATGTAAACCTTACAAGGCCTTAAAGACTGCACTTTTGACATATGAAGTAAAGCAAGAAGTATGTTAACAATGATGTTTATAACATATCATTGACTTACTGTTTATTACTTTACATTCAGTGTATTACAACAAGCGGAAAATCTCTTACAACAAAAACAGTGGGTAAACAAACTACAGTGCTGTTATAAACAGACCAAAGTTAAACTTACAGAGACAGCACGATGACATGTAAAATAAAAACAGAGTTCCATTTAATTCTTAACTCATTAACAGCAATTGCTGTGTGGAATATCACACCTCTGCCAGCCTACACACATTCTTGCATTTTAGAGTATTTTCTGAAAAATCAACTTAAAAAGCAAAAGATAAACAAAAGTAAATACTTTGTGAAGAATAAAAGCTATTCAATTGTACAAATAGCAATGCAATCAGTAAGAAGTATTCTTTATAGTGATAGTAGCACATTCATGGTCTTTCCATAAATATTATAATATATTATAAAGCACATAAACCCAGAATGATATTTTTTACTAAACTATTCACAAACCAGTTATCATGTCTTGGAAAAATATAACCTAGATGTATATTACAAGATCACTTTTGTTAATCAGATGTAAGTTTCACATCACAATGTTTATTGTGATATTTACAGAAATATGAAATTATATGCTTAATTATATCATAAGCAGTATTAATTGTCCTGCATATTATAGCAATAACCCACGGCTGGGTGTATGCAATGCTAGATTTACCCACGGTTTGCATGGTTTGGCCCTCGTGACCAAACCATGCCAACCGTTGGTAAATCCAGCATTACCCACACCCAGCCATGGGTTATTGCTATTATGCAATGGTGTTAGTTTTGTGTTGTGTTATGTTTGTGCCGTTGTGATTTAGGTTTTTGTTTGCTTTACTTTGTATTCTTGCAGTTTTTGTGAGATAAAATAGTCCACACTTTTATTTCATGTTTATTGTTTATTTTATTTGTCTTTTTATTAAAATACAAGTTTTCATTAATTTTCAAGAGATGTTAGGAAATAATGATATAAGTAAGTAGAGTTTTTTTAAAGCTTTTGGTATGTCTTGGTGTTGTAGTTTCTTTCTTATTTCTATATTGCTTCTGACTGTTGTCTGTGTTCACACTGGCTTGAGTTCTTGTTAGTGTAGTACTTATAATGAGAGATTGTGTTTATATATATATATATATATATATATATATATATATATATATATATATACATATACATATATATATATATATATATATATATATATATATATATATACATGGTTTAAGGTATATATACAGTGGCTATAAAAGGTGTACACACCCCTGTTAAAATGCCAGGTTTTTGTGATATAAAAAATGAGACCACAATAAAGCATTTCAAAACTTTTCCCATCTTTAATGTGACCTATAACCTATACAATTCAATTGAAAAACAAATAAATCTGTTAGGGGAAAAATACAAAAAATAAAAAATGTGCAATACGCTGGTTGCATAAGTGTGCACACCCTTAAACTAATAGTTTGTTGAAACACCTTTTGATTTAATTACAGCATTCAGTCTTTTTGGGTAGGAGTCTATCTGCATGACACATCTTGACTTGGCAATATTTGCCCACTCTTCCTTGTAAAAGTGCTCCATATCTGTCAAATTGTGAGGGCATCTCTTGTGCACAGCCCTCTTCAGGTCACCCCACAATTTTTCTATTGGATTTAGGTCTAGGCTCTGACTCGGCCATTTCAAAACTTTAATTTTCTTCTGGTGAAGCCATTCTTTTGTTGATTTGGATGTATGCTTGGGGTCATTGTGTTGAAAGGTGAACTTCCTCTTCATCTTCAGATTTCTAGCAGATGCCTGAAGGTTTTGGGCCAAAAGTGACTGGTATTTGGAACTGTTATTAATTCCCTCCACCTTTAGTAAAGCCTCCGTTCCAGCTGAAGAAAAGCAACCCCAAAGCATGATACTGCTGCCACCATATTTCACTGTGGGGATGATGTTCTTTTGGTGATGCGAAGTATTCTTTTTGTGCTAAATGTACCTTTTGGAATTGTGGCCAAAAAGTTCAGCCTTAGTCTCATCAGACCATAACACCTTTTCCCACATGCTTTTGGGAGACTTGCTGTATTGTTTTACACATTTTAGCCAGGCATGGATGCTTTTGTGTGTAAGAAAAGGCTTGCATCTTGTAAACCTACCCCATAGTCCAGACATATGGAGAATACGGGAGATTGTTGTTACATGCAGTACACAACCACTACTTGCCAGAAATTCCTGCAGCTCCTTCAGTGTTGCTGTAGGTCTCTTGGCAGCCTCCCTGACCAGTTTTTGTCTTGTCTTTTCATCAATTTTGGAGGGACATCCAGTTCTTTGCAACATCACTGTTGTCCCATAGTTTCTCCACTTTTTGATGACTGTCTTCACTGTGTTCCATGGTATATCCAATGCTGTAGAAATTTTTTTGTACCCTCATCCTGACTGATACCTTTCAACAATGAGATCCCTTTCCTACTTTGTAAGCTGTCTGCAGCAGGCAACTGAGTAAATGTCAGGGAAATCCTACTAAGACAGCTGAACTTTATTTGGGTTTAATAAGAGTCTCTTTAATTGATGGCAGGTGTGTACCCAAGAAGACTGAATGTTGTAATTAAATCAAAAAGGGCTTCAACAAAGTATTAGTTTAAGGGTGTGCACACTTATGCAACCAGCTTATTGTATGTTTTTTATTTTTTATATATTTTTTCCAAACAGATTTTGCTTGTTTCTCAACTGAATTGTATATTATAGGTCATATTAAGATTATAGGTCACATTAAAGGTGAGAAAAGTTTTGAAATGATTTATTGTGGTCTCATTTTTTATATCACAAAAACTTAGCATTTTAACAGGGGTGTGTACACTTTTTATATCCACTGTAAGTATAAATGTACTTACTTATTTTGTTGGGTTTCTATGTTGTAGATATTTATTGTCCCATAGTTTATCATTTGTTGTTTGTCTTGTGATTTTTCTGGTTCATTTTCAAGGTATGGATGTTGTGTGTTATGGAGTTTCATTTTTTTTCTTGGTCTGTTGTCTGTTGTAGTATTGATATTATCTTCGTTTATTAGATTTTTTGTGTTTCTCGTTTAGTTTCAGAGATTGTTTTTCCTCATGTTTTGAATTCATGTACTGATGATTGGTAATGATATTGTAGGGATGTTTCACTTTTATGTCCTGTAACAGTCATTATTTGTTGTGCTTCCATTCCTGACTGTGAGAGTAATGTTACTACTTAAGGAGTGGTTTGTGCATCTTTTTGATACGCTTGCTAGTTTGCAGATTTCTGATAACATTTTTGAAAGATAATTTATTCTCATAGGCTGTGTTGAGTACCATATTTTCATTTTGTCCAGTACATGTGGTGGATGTTTTTTTGGTGGAGAAACAGTGCTTTTGTATTAGGTGACATTTTTTGAAGGTATTTTCTGAAACTTTTTACAGGACATAAAGGGTCTGTGGGGTTTTCAAACATGAATCCTCTTTGTAAATGTTTTGTGACGTCATAATGTTCTGTGTGTTTTTTTTGTATGTTCATTAAATTTTTTTGTTACATATTCTCTGCCATCTTTATCTTTTTTATTGTAAAACTGTCTTATGGGTGGCCATGGTGGTGCAGCGGTTAGTGTTGCCACCTCACAGCAAGAGGTTCTCCAGTTCCATTCTTGGCTGGGGTGCCTTCTTTGCAGAGTCTGCATGTCCTCTCTGTGGTCATGTGGGTTTGCTCCGGTATCCTCCCAAAGACATGCTGCAGGCAGACTGGACACTCTAAATTGGCCGTGAGTGTGTGCATGTGTGTGCCTTCTGTGGAAGGTTGGGCACTGGGCTTGCAACTCTCCACTGCCAATCATGAGCAGACAGGTGATTCACTGTGGTGACCCCTAACCAGTAAAAGCCAGAAGAAGATTGTAAAACTGTCTTGTGTCAGGTATCATAGTCCTTCATTTCCACATCTTGCAAAGTGTAGTTGTATATCATACCAGACGTCTTTGACAAGTCCATCCGCGGTGTTTGGAGAAAGTACTTGGCTGTTTCTAAGTAGCATTATTTCATCTATTGTTAATGGGTGGTGGTGTTCTGCTGTATCTTTTCCTTGTCTTCTGTAATTTTTAATTACTGATTTAAATCATTAGACATATATTTGTAATTATGTTAATCTTTCTATTTAATGGTGGGTTGTTTATATATCTGTTGAGTCCTGCCCGTAGGGATACAAATGCACATATTACATATTATTTTCCTTTTATGTTTTGTACCATAGTGTAGAATTCTCTAAGTATTGTGTTTACATTTTCTGGTGTAGTAGTGTGGAAGTCTATGCTGTAGTTTTTTTGGTTTTGTCAGCATTGAAATATGTTTATAGTCCACTGTGTTTGTTTTCTTGTATTTGTTTCTTCTTTTTCCAGTTCTAGTATTGCTATTTCTGCAGGTGTTTTTTTCTGCATGTCTTTGGTTAGGTTAGTATGTGGTATAGGTTTGAAATGATTTTTTTCCCTTTCTGAAGAGTATGACTTGTCACATTGGTGTCTTCTCTATGGGAGGTGTTATGTTGCAGTACTTCCTGTGCTTGTAGTTGGAGAACTTCCTTGCTTGTTGACTGTTTCATCATGGCTTCTGGTATGTTGCCAAATATTTCTTCCCCTTCAATATCAGTTATTAGGTCGAAGTTTACTTCCATTTTTTTTTCTTTGGTATATTGTTTTGGTGTTTTTTTCTCTCTCGGTTTATAGTGTTTGTGTTTAAAAAGGCTCATGCAAGTTTGAGAAGGGATGTAATCAAACAGGGGAGCTTGGTGTTCAATATTTCTTTTATATGTAAAACATATATCCCCACAGATTTACTAATCTTCCATGCGGAAGTGGCAGTTTAAGTGGAGGACGGTAGCACGCATGCATATTAATGAAGGTGCACTGCCTGAACTCCTAATGCTACACGGAGTGTGGACGTGTCTGAGAGCAGAGCTCTCAGAATAAACATGCCCCTGCATAGCAGAACAGAAGAATCTGTAAATAAAGAGCGGGACCGCTCATATGTGTCCACAGATCCCCACCGACAGTCCCCATGTGTTCAACAGCAGCAGTACACTTAAATAAAATGAAAACACTCTAGTAGTAATTTTTTTTAAAACCCCGAGTACAGCTAACCGTGGATGCATGGATTTGTCCATCGCTTAGTCAGGGCTAAAGCAGCTGAAAAGGCTGAAGAGGATAATAAGGAATATATATGCAAATGAAGCAGCACAACAATAGTGTAGTGGTTAGAGCATCCACCTAATGAGCAGACAATCTCGGTTCGAGTCCCACTGCATCACATATTTTCCATATGAAATCTGTATAGGAACATATTTTTACATCATTTTGCTGTATAACCTACATAATAAAATTTAAATGTGACCTGGAGTACTGCATTAAATGCACATGTGAAGTGTCAGTGTCATAATGAATAAGGCACTAGTAAGCAGGTTTAAGCACAAATAAGCAGTAATAAGCATATATAAGCACTAGTAAGCGTGTTGAAGTGTGTTTGCGCAGGGGTAGACATTGCCCATACAGATTAAGCAATGTAGAAGCTAACTGAGTGTAAGAAACTGTAACCGGAGGTTAGCAGTGCTTACCTCTGCACAAACCAGCACAAACCCACTTACTACTGCTTTAAAATGCCTTTATCACTCTGTACCCAACAGCGCATGTACTGCCCGGCAGTAAAATAAACAGCCTCTGCAAGGCTCGACCCCAGGACCCTCTACACTACAGTCACAGTAGTTAACCACTAAGCCATCATAGCAGTACATAAGAGTGAGGTGTCAACAAACAAATCCTCACCATAGGAAAATCAAACTGAACATGTGAAATGAACCTATGTACAGTGTGATGTGGTATAACCTGCCACAGAACAATAATATGTGAAATAGAGTAAGGCCAGATGTGAGGTGCTATTGCAATAAAGTGTTGAAGTTCCCAGGACCCCATACAGCGTACGTACACATGAATCAAGGATACAAGACACATATATAACATGTAATGAAGAAGACATCAATGCCAAAAGGCAAATATCATGCAAATCAAATATTAAACACTGCTAAGCATTGAACAGCATTGCTACCCAGACTACTGGTAGGATATTACCAGTGGGAGAAACAGTGTCAACCTACAAAGTCTAATCTTAAATAAACGCATTTTCGTCCCTAGCAGGATGACCCCAAAAATTCTGCTAAAAAGATTCCTTGGGGTAACATACCATGCCTCACAGGTAAGCAAAGAAGGATACGTATGTTCACGGACTGAATGTGTGGGAACCCTGAAGATCCATGGTGTGAGACAACTTACATGATGGGTCCTGAGACATAGAGAGTGGGCAATGTGTAGTGGCATGGTGAAATTAGG